>NC_080792.1:94318310-94409017 GCF_028018385.1 Neofelis nebulosa
GTCTGCCCGTATCCAGGAGCTCAAACCGCATTACCAGAAACGTGGGTCCATCTCTCTGCTTGGCCCCCCAGGCACAGTGGGACTCAGGGTTCCGTCCAGGGCACTGGCAATTTGTTTCTTCTCCCTTACTCTTGTGGGGGGGGGCAGGTGGGGGAGGCAGAGACAGGTGGGGTAGAAGGGGGTAGGTGGCGGGGCGCCTGGGTGGCTCAGTCGGTTGAGCGTCCGGCTTCAGCTCAGGTCACGATCTCGAGGTCCGTGAGTTCGAGCCCTGCGTCGGGCTCTGTGCTGATGGCTCAGAGCCTGGAGCCTGTTTCGGATTCTTTGACTCCCTCTCTCTCTGCCCCTCCCCTGTTCATGCTCTGTGTCCGTCTCAAAAATAAACGTTAAAAAAAAATTTTTTTTTTTAAAAGAAGGGGGTAGGTGGCAGTCTTTATCCTCATTCTTCTCAGCACCCTGGGAGGGCAGGAGAGGAAGGAAACTCCCCTGGGGCAATAATGGTAAAGACCTGCTGGCTTGTGTCTTTAACTTTGTTCTTGTCCACACAGAGGAGTCATGGTGTGTATACGAGACCCTGTTTCCTGCTGGAGGGTTGGGCTACGTAATGACACCCTGAGTTCTTGCATTTGCCACAAGGCATCCCTGGTGCTGCCTGAGTGTTGAGTTCTGAGCCTCCTTATCCTCCAACATCACCTTGTTTCCTTCCACGTGAGCTTTGAGGTGGTGGCCCAGGTGGGAGCACCATGTCCCCCCAGCCCGCCAACCAGGATCCATTCCTGACCCCCTGAGACCCTGGCTCTCAGGTCAATTCCCACGTCCCATGGGTTCCACACCCTGGACATTGTCTGGTGGCCGCTGACTCAGCTGGTGTCATCTGATCTGGATGGGCAGACACTTTCTTGGCTCCTGTCCTGCCGGCACAACTCGGGTGCCCTTGCTGCATTTTCCCCCCTCCCTTGTCCCCATGCTTTGGCCACAGACCACAAGTTCCCCCAGGGCAGGTCCCACCTTTGGGTCCCCCGCATGCAGAACCATGGCCCAGGCCTCACAAAGCCTCATTCGTTTGTTCATTCAGCAGATATTTATTAAAGTCTGGAACACCCGGGGAGGATCCAGGGGACACCCCTGCTCTGATCGTCCCTACGATCAGTGCGGTGGGGGACAGGCAGCAAACAAGGCAACAAAGAACACAGCAGTGCCCGAGAGAAACAATGTAGGAGAGGGGCCGTGGTCAGGAGGGAGTCGGCCCCAGCCTGGGGACTCCTCAGAGCTGGCTGAAGACGGTTCCCAGTACACGTGCAGGTGGCCCAGGAAGGCAAGGTGCTTCCTTAGACAAGGGGACGTGGGACTGGCTCAGGGTGCTGTAGCCGGGATCACTGAGGGTTGCATGGGATGGGAGGAAGTGTGGCCTCTGCAAGGAATGCTGGGAAAGGTGGTCACCACAAGAGATGCTGGAAAGATGGTCTCCACCAGGGATGGGAGGAAGTGTGGTCTCTGCAAGGGATGCTGGGAAAGATGGTCTCTGCCAGGAATGCTGGGAAATGTAGTCTCTACAGGGCATGGTCGGAAATGTATTCTCTGCAAAGCTTCTGGAAAATGTAGTGTCTGGAGAGAGCTGGGTAAGCTAGCATCAGAGGTTGGGTGTCATACTGAGAGGAGGAAGGAGGGACGGATGTTTGTGGACACAGAGTCCCTGCCGGCCTTGCGTTACCTTGTTCCCTTAATGTTTCATATGTTTTATTCCAGCCTGAATCTGTTTGGAATAGAGGTGCTGCTGACAAGGCAAGGGTGACAACACGGTGTGTAACACAGTATGATGACCTGGATGGGGCCATGTTATGAAAACCAGGGCTCTGTTCTTCACGAATGCTTTCCCTGAAGACACCTAACGGGGTTGCACACCCATGTGTCCTCAAGACCAGACAGGACACATAACCTGTAAAACAGCGGAGTGTAGGAGAACTGGTGTCGTGGCGGGGGGGGGGGTCAACCTTGATCCACCTGAAAGTATGACACATTAACAGATAATTTCAGAACTTGTGGAGTCCAAGCAAAGCAGTTTTGAGGGCCAGACACTCACGGCCAGTTTCCATAGGGAGACCCTGGAGGCTCCGCGAGGGTCAGGCACTTCCTTGAGGCCACACAGCAGGTCTGGGGCGGCCCCAGGAACGGAGCCAGGCATCCCGTGGCCCCAGAGCCCAAGATTTGCCTGCTGGCTGTCTCCTCAGCCTCGTTCTCCCGCCTCTGAACACACACTCAGCCAGGTGCTGGGCTCCTGCCGTGTGCCTCAGAGACCGCAGAGAGTGGGGGACCCTCTTCTCAGACAGACCCTCTGTCACTGCCACTACCCTGTGACCTGGCCCCTCCTCCGTACAGAGACCGTCTCCCAAGTATCTGGAGACCCAGCAAGCGGGAGAGCCGTGGGGCAAACGCGTGGGCGTCGAATCCCAGATGGAAGAATGTCGCACCGAGATGTGGTTGAGCTGGGAAAACGTGTCCAGGAAGCAGACACTCTGATCGGGCACAAGGCTGGCGGTTCCTCGGACGACTGTGTGAGGCTTCCGCTGCAGATGTCTTAGCATCTTGCCGGGAGCCTCTGCTGCTCACTTGCCTTCACTGCAGGGGAGCAGACAGAGAGACTCAGGTGCTCAGGTGCCAAACAGACAGAGCCCCGAGGACGCGCCATGTCCCCTGTAGCCAGAGTAGGTGGTTTCCAGAAATAGACTTGGATTCCTACGGTTTCACCTCCAAATTCTCGTGTGTGTGCACGTGTGCGTGTGCGTGGAGGACGCTGTGTTTCCGTGTGTGCCCTCCAAAACAAACTCCCAGGACAACTGGGCTGGGAAGTGCTGTGTCTCTCCCTCCCTATTTGAGATTCATAAACACATTAGCTCATAAAATCTCTAAGCAACCCAGTGTCCTCTAGAAGAGGAGAAGAGAGAGGTTCCCCGTGGTCAGGCCAGAGCTCCCCGGGGTGCTATTGAACTTGGGGCTCTTTATACAGAATGACTAAGAGCTCTGGGAAACGCTGATCCAGAGCAAGTTTTTAAATCTTCATTATTAGTACGAGAGTTTCTTCCAATTCCCAGTCCCCAAGCAGACCCTGACATGGCATTGAAAATATCAGGCAGGTTTGTTTTTGTCGTAATACAATCTCAAGTGGCAGAAACACAACTCAAAGCAGCTCTCGCAAATACTAGAATTCACTGCCTCGTATAACAAAAACATCCAGGGTGACGGCTTCAGACGTGGCTCGATCCAGGGGCTCCTGTGACAGTTCCGCGGTTTTGTCTTCCCTTTCTGTCTCACAAATCTGATTCCCTTTTTGTGCCATGGGTCCCCATGTGGGATCCGAGTCTCACGAACACCTGCATCTTCTAGAAAGCTCAGCGCTCTTCTTTCTCAGTCATTTAGGTGAAAAATCAAGAGTGTCGTGCTCCGCCCAGGGCTCCGTGTCCGCCGCCGGGTGAGTCTCCGGCAGGGGAATCTGATGATGCGGTTAGCTGGGCTTGGGTCACAGAGCCATCCCAGCTCGGGGGAGGAGCCAGCCCCCACCGCACAGAACGACGGAGGCGATGGCGCTCCAGGGAAAATGCAGGCTCCGATCCCAGAAGGGCGTGGGTTGCGTGCGGATCCAGCAACGCCAGCGAATGCCTGTCATCTTCTCGTCCCGGATCGCCCGTGTGCCCCTGCCTGCCTCCCCGGGCCTCCTCGGGCTGGACCCCGTCTTCCGTGTCTGCAGGCCACACCAGGCCCGTTCCCCCCGCTGTCCTCCCAGTGTGTGTGTGACACCTGCTCTGTGAGACCAGCTCTCGGGACCTGCGTCTCCACTGGCACCTGCTCTGTGACGCCAGCTCCTGGCACACACGCCCGCGGCTCCCAGGAGTCCCGTTGGCACTTACTGGGCAGGAGCATGAATGACTGAATGGAACTGGACACAAGTCAAGGCAGTTTTCTGCTCAGCGAGCGGTGGTGGAGGGAGTGAACGAGGCCACCCGCGGGGACATCTACTGCGGAGGAGGTGGCCTGACCCCGGCCAGTGGTCAGGGCCCCCAGGGCTGTCCCCAGATGCGGGGGTGCCCTCTCCCGGGGAGCCCCAGGCTCTTGGCTGTCCTGATGCTCCGGAAAGAAGTGAAATAGCAGAGGAGCTGGTTTCTGTCCGGATTCCTGGAGTCACATCTCATAACTGGTGGCTGAGGGCCTTTTCTCAGGCAGCATCTGCCAGACGCCGGCCAGAAACTGTGTGAGGAGTCCACAAGGCAGACTCCCGCGGTGGAGTTCTAGAAACTTCTAGAAACTTCTAGAACTCCTCCTCCTCCCAAGGCTTCCTCCTGGCTTTCTGTGGGCCATGGCAGGGAGTTGGGCAGTTGTGAGTGACCCAGCCGAACTGTCCATGAAAACCCTCCAGTTATTTTCGGCACCTGATAGTAACTTCCAGACCCCGAGGTGGTGGGGATTTCCGTGTTGTCCTACAGCCTCCGACCTCTGACCGGGTTGTGCGAAGCCAGGTGGAGCAGCTAGGGGGCCTGCCTGGTCTTCGTCACGCCCTGTACTGGGAGGGCCTCAGAGTGGCCCGAGTCGAGGGCGTGTGTACATTGGGACCACCTCGGATCGCCTTGCTGAGACCTGACCGGGTTCCATCTGTGGGGGCGGTTGACGTGCCAGACCCAGTGCAGGATCTTTACTCCCTGCCCAGCTTGGCCCCGGCACCCTCCCATCCGCAAACTGGCCCCAGGACTCTGTCTGACCGAGCGAGCGTGCAGCCCGCCGGCCTTCTGGTTCCTGCACCGGGACGTGTGTGGGTGGGGGCGTCAGTGTCCCCATATGCTCTCGAGCCCCCATGCAGGGTGCCCTTCCAGGGCTGTCTCCCCCTTGAGTGCGTCATAGATAAATAGGCGTCCCAGCTGGAATGAGGCTTCCGGAACAAGAGGGGACGTGTGAGCAAGCTCACCCTGCGGCCGGCGGGCTGGGTGCACAGGGGACCCTCACCAGGGGGCCAGGCTGGGGGCAGGGAAGGGGCCTGCGGTGTGAGAACGCAGAGGGCCTTCTCAGGGCGCCCGTCCCGCTGGCCTGAAATTTTGTCATGGACGGTCATTTCCATGCTCCAGAATTTAAAATAAAGTATTTGAAATGCCCGCAACTCTTAGGATTCCCAAGCACCCACATAATTAAAGTTGCTTTAGCTACACTGCATCTTTTCTGATCTGAAAGCAAAAGCAGTAAATATGTCAGCCGCAAATCGATAAGACAATTATTCTGTAATGAATCCCAAACACCGTGAATTAAACTGACAAGTGGCTACGGGCCTCCTGGGCCTTCTCAGCCTCCGGACGCCGGCGAGGGCAGCACCGGGGGGCAGGAAGGGCCTCCCGGGTCAGGGAGCACGTCTGTCTCTCTTCCCTGGCGGGAGGAGGCAGTGCCATACTGCAAGGCTGGCCTGTCCCCGCCCCCCGGTGTCCTGGCCTGTCCCGCCCTCCTTGCAGCCGGGCTCCGGGTCAGCCAGTGTCCCCAGCCCCCGTTTCCAGCAGAAGCACCGGTTCCGCTGCCTGAGCCCGGCTCCACCAGGCTCCCAGCTCTCACCGCCCAGAGCCGCTGTGTGCTCGCCCCGCACCGTGTGTCCTGTTGTCCCCTGTTGTCCCCGTCACGGCCCCAGGAAGCAGCTCTTGCCTCCACCGCTGCATCCCTGCTCCCCGAGGGGACGGTATCGGGAGCGCATTTCCACCCAGATGGTGAGACTGCAGCGACAAGGACGCAGGAGGGCCCTCCTGATTTACAACCTGGGGTCTCTGTCATCCTGACCGACGAGGGGGCAGGTGTCTGGTCACATGATCCAGCAAGCTCGACCTCGGTCGCCTCAATGTCCCCTTCCGCCCGCTGGAGGGCCTGCTCCTTTGCCCCAAGGTCTCTGGGGAGGTGCAGAGGACTGGGTCCGCTACCAGCTTGGTAGGTTGGTCTTTTAGCGTGACACCCCTGGTCCTCAAAGCGGCTCCCCCCACCAGCAGCATCAGCGTCACAGGGGACCTTCTCAGCCAGCAGCGCCTGATGACCGATCACCAGTGTGAGCTCCAGCCCTGCGCAGCCAGGAACTCGGGGCGGGGGATGGCCATCTGCATTTTCCCACGTCCTGAGCGTGTTGCTCACGCGCACTCTCATTGGAGAATCTCTGATAAGGAGCCCTAGGAGGTTTCTTCACTCTGAGTGTCCCCATTAGGATCAACGTCCCCTGACAATGTCTCCCCCCCAGGAGGGGAACCGGGGCTCTGAGGTCCCTCTCTGACATCTGCTGCCATACGTGGGCCCCGGGCTCTCCTCAGACAGCGTGGTGAGCAGACAGGCACCCCGGCGACGGGGTGCTTGTCCTTTATCCTGGAAACTTCAACTTTGGCTGTCAATGAGGGATCGACCATCAAACGAGGAGAGAAACCTGATCCTCTAAGGAAGCCGGTAAATCTCCTTAGTCGTGGTCCGTGGGCTCCACTGGGGCACGAGGCTTTGCCCTCTGCATGCAATCCTGAGCTGCTTATTTCTTCATGGGGGTGCATCATTGTCGTCAATACTGACGTCTGGGGAGACGTCCCCCCACCCCCCCCAGCACCAACGGCCCTAGTCACCTCCCCAGCCCGCATAGATGTGGACTCTGCTGGCCGGGTGAGGGGCCGTGTCTGGGTGTCCAGTCTGTCAACTTGGTTTCTCTAGTTCTGCATCGTGGTTACTTCCTAGCTGCAGGTGTCCCATCAAATGATGTACCACAGGGGCACCTGCATTCATCCCACCAGCTGCCGGTAAGAGGGAAGGAAATTACCGCCGAGACGCCTCAGATTGTTGTGTGTAGCCATCACCTCTGCAGCCTGCATAACGCATTTCACCCTCGGATACCTGTTTGCCACGTGTGGAACCGTGTGTCCCCGGTGTTGCATGTGCTGTGTGGAGCTGATCATTTGCATTTACTCAGTGGCCACCTGACTGGGAAGGAGCAACCTTTGATGTACGGCCCCTGTCAGCCACACGCCCTCATGGGATTTCTTTGAGGTGTTTGTGAACCCCAGGGAGGGTCCCTGGAGAATACCTGAATGTCTCCTGGGAGAGAACGGTGCTCGGTGGCTGGAGATAGCCCAGCTTTTCAGCGAGTTGAGACTCAACCAACATGGAATTCTGGGATTCTCTCTCTCGGTGCCACCGAATGCCGTCACTGACACCTGTTTTGTCTGGAAACAGATCCAGGAGACTCCTGTACCTTGGTCTTGGATTGGATGTGGGTCATGAGCCGAATTCAAGGATCAAAGGAGACATCAATACTTGGGACCTGGGCGCCAGAAGGATGAGTTGCCTTGAACAAGATGGCGGGAGCTGGTATTGGTGCCTGGACGCACCCTGAGCCTATCAGGGATGTCACATGGCAGAACTTCGGCGTAGACGGAGTCTGGAGAGGGTTCAGGGCTGGAGATGCAGAGACGGGAGTTATTCACGTGATACTTGGACCATGGTGGGGGCGGGGTAGGTGCCATCCCAAGGGAGAATTTGCAAAGGAGATGTGGCCAATAATAGAGCCTTGGGGGAATGCCTGCATTTAGGGGTCCCCGGGGGGAAGGACAATGATGGAGGCAGGTAAGGAATCAGAGGGGCAGGAAACTGACAATGTAGAGCCAGGAAAAACAGTCCATGACGTGTCGGGAGGAGCTGGCCAACACCTAAAACGTTTCAGAAAGAAGATAAAACCACAGATGAGGCACCAGAGACCACTCCTTCCTGAGTTCAGAGGGTAGGGTTCAGGGTGAAGCCAGCTCATGGCCTTGGGACTGGAGGGGGTTGCTGTGAGGGCCAGCCCTGGGGGACGCCGCCTGCTGCCCTCCTGTCCCCCGGCTGACGCGTGGCTCTCCCTCCCCAGCAACCGTCCCTCCCCAACCGTCCCCACGGGAGGGTTAATGAAGGAGATTAACGGGCCTAATGGAGTCTGTCCAGATAAACGAGAGAGGGGCCTGACCCCTGCAAGCTGTGGGGCGTGTTCACGTCACTGGAGGTCCTGGGGCCCCCTCCGCTTCTATTAGGTGAACAAGCTGTGTTTGTCCGTTTGCAAACCGCTCTGTCCCTCTCTTCTCCTGGTTTTCCAGATCTCCCGGTTTCCAGAGATTTCTCCTCAGTGAGTCAACTTTCTTCTCTCCCTGGGGGGTCCTCCAGATGGACTCCAGGTGTGCTCTCCCCATGTGGGGGCGGGGAGCACCGGGCCCCCAGAACGCTCACGCCTGGCCCTGCCCGGAGAACCGCTGTGCCTTCCCGGCACCCATCCTGGGACGCGGGCCGTGGCTGCCGTGGCTCTGCGTGAAGCTGCTCCCCAAGCCTGGAGGTGGCCGGGGAAGGTCGGGAGGGCGGGGTCAGATGAGGACGGCGGCCTGCCCGTCCCAGGCAGCTGGAACGTAGATGTGGGGGCTGGAGCTCACGCAGCCTGCTTCACCATAAGGAGGAACCAGATGTTGAGAAATTCCTAGAAACAAGACAGACGAGTGTTCTTTCGTGAGTGAGAAGTCACTTCTGTCTTGCCTAGGCTCCCGTGGACTGTGGTTTCCCGCGGCTCAGGTGCAGCCCCACCAGGACGTGTCCTGCCCCTCCCCCGCGCTGTGCTGACTGCAGACTGCACCCGCCCTGGCCTTGGCTCAGCCCCGGGCCCTTCAGGGCAGGGTGGGCTGGGGCTGGCCTCGCCGAAGATGCTAGGCCAGGGCCCAGAGTCTGCCTCTCCGACGGGCTCCCAGGGCGTGCCGGGATGCACCGGGGGCAGCAGGGGCTTGGAACTCACCTGCCTGCTGGGGTCCCAGCCCAGGTGTTCTCACCTGTCTGCGCCCCCCGCCGCCCCCTGCCTGCGAGAACAGCCCCCAGAGAAAAGCAGTCGGCAGAGAGGGCTCTGATGTGGACGGACCCGGCTCACGGGGAGGGCGGGCTCGGCCGTCGTCGTGGGTCCTGGAGGCCCCTCGTTACTCTTCGGTCTCGAGTGACAGAGATGTTTTCCCTCCCGCTCCTGGCCGCTCCGGCCAGCTTCCTGCCGCGGCGTCGTCTTGCACCTGTAAGACAGGACGCTGGGCGTCAGCGGGCGATGCCTGGAAGCGGCCCAGGACGAGTCCAGGGGATGCGTTACCGGCCGGGCCGGTGGGTTTCCGGGCTGCTGGGTTAAGATCGGCTTCATTTGTCTTTTCTGACGCTCGGCTGGTGATGGGAGGCTGTGGGCAGGGGGCGGACGGCCCGCACTCCCCCCCACGGTTGCTACACCCTTCACGACATTGAGTCTGGCTGAAACCAGAGGGAATCACTGTCCCTCCCCTCCTGCTGGCCTCTCTGGGGTCCCCCAGTCCTCAGGGGCCCTTCCTCGGCACCCCACTGCCTGTGATCACGTGGCGTCTGGGATCCATCCTTGGATGTCTCTGCCTGCGTGGGCTTCCCACCCCGCGAGAGATTTCTGTCACTTGCTGAGCAGAACGTTCCCACACTTTTGTTTTTCTGGAAAAATGAATCAAGTTTTGCCTTTAGGCCAATAGCACAATTTATTATTATTGATTTAAAGCAACTTTTTAAAGTAGATGCTTGAGAATTTTACATCCGCCTATGAACCTCACGCTCCTGCTCGATGTTTCTTTCAACCGCTTCCCGTCCCATCAAGTGCGTGGCTCTAATTAGGGTACAAAATCCTTTCCACTTGGGTCTGTACATTCCTGGGTACCCAGCTGCCAACCGCTGTGTGTCTAAGGTCCTCTGCTGTCTGTTAACATAATTCTTTTCTTACAAAATACATACTTTAAAGTTTAAAATTTAAATATCTCAACAAAGCTGTTTTCAAAAATAAAGTGTATATGCAAGTGGAAGAAAGAGAAAAGCCCCCACAATCACATCCTCCAGGAGGAACTGCCGAAGACACTTGGAGCACGTGAGCGCGAGACGTGAGAAGTGTATCTACACACGAGTTCGGTCTTTCAAATGAAAATCCGCTCGCTCTGTGCCCTTGACTGTGACCCGTGTCTGTTCAGTACTACGTGACTTTGTGTTCAGGTTGTTAAAGACACCCCTCTGACAAGGGTGGTTCCTTCTGCAGAAGGCCAGAGGCATCCGAGGTGCCTCTCCCGGGAAGCGGGTGCCTGGGCTCCTGCCCAGCAGACTCGTGCTGGGGGAGTGTGACGTGGGGACCCACAGCGTCTCGTGGATTCTGACACTCGATGCCACGCTGCTGGAAGTGGAGGCTCCTTCAAACGGTGTTCCTGTCTGGATGAATGTGCCCCGTCGTGATGGAGAGACGTGCCTCCCGCCTGGTGCCGCTCAGTTGAGTGAAGGAGCACCCAGAAGAGGGCCTGCACAGAGTAGGCGCTCAGTGTATGCAGGTGGGTGTTAGTGGGGTCATCCTGAGAGCCTCTGTGGCCTGGCTGTCACTGCTCACTGACACCTCCTCAGGTGACCTCCCCCCCCCCCCCCCCCGCAGGTGCTACATCTTGAAAATCCCTTCCTTACCTGGAGGGCATGTGACCCGTCGTGGGTCTCAGGAGCCCCCCTCCCCTCTTGGCACCCCTCCAAGGATCTGGTGAACGGCTGGCTGTGGAGACACGCCCACCAGACCATCACTGAGCCCCCACTGTGGACATTCCTAGTGCCAGGCGGTCGCTGAGCAGGTGCCAAACATATCCACCGTGTTAAACCATCGCGAAGGGTTTACTGTATACACCCGTGGTGCCAGGCCTTTGCTGAGCACCCACTGTGTACCTCTACAGTCTCAAGCCGTTGCCGAGAACCTACTGCATGCAGCCGTGCTGCCAGGTCGCTGCTGAGTACTTACTGTATACATCCGTATCCCAGATCCTAGGTATGGTGCTAATGGGCCTGGGCTCTCACTGACTCTCATCCGGGCTTTTCCTCTCCATCCACACTGGAACCTGCTCAGCCTGGTGCTCTGACTCATCACGTTGCTGGGACACATTTTTAGGAACCACCTCCATCCACCCAATAGGAAAGCAGATTCAAATTTAGAGCCATGCAAAAATGAAACTTTTTTTTTTTTTTAAGAATTCCACCTACTCTGAATTCCTGCATCCAAATCGACCGCACAACACCCAGGCCTGTACAGTTCTTAGTAAACATGTCACATCGGGGTCACACTCGGTCAGACTGTACCTCCATCTTCTTCTCGGGAGATGTGGGTCTGGGTGCATCTCCCTTTACACAGACATATGTGGAGATGTCCATCCAAAGCTGGTCCTTGTGAGCAGCCAGATGGAGGGATGCAGGGATGACGGGCTAATGGAAGATGGTCGGGTGGAGGGATTCAGGGATGGACGGACTGATGGAGGGTGGACGGATGAAGGGATGCAGGGATGATGGACAGATGGAGGATGGATGGGTGGAGAGATGCAGGGAGATAGGCTGATGGAGGGTGGATGGGTGGAGGGATTCAGGGATGACGGACTGATGGAGGATGGACAGGTAGAGGGATGCAGGGATGAGGGACTGATGGAGGATGGGTAGAGGGATGGATGGGAGGAGGGGGGAGGGGGGAACATGTTTGCCAGCTGGATGTGATGTGCTTGGGATGGCCCTGGGGGCGAACTCAGTGGCCACCTCTCAGTCACTTCCTCTCGGGCCAGGCTTAGGTGAGGATCCATCTAACTCCCAACCACGGTCTCCGTGTCACCCAGGAAATCATCAGCAAATCAGCACAGCAAAAGAAGAAGGGCTGGCCAGGTCAGATGCTGATTTGTCCCCCAGTTACTGAGGAAGCCCCCAGGCAGACGTGGAAAAATGAAGAGTTAAGTGGGTGGTGGGATGAACAGTCTCACACAGGGTAGGGTCCCAGGTGGTTTGGGGCATGGAGATGCCATCGTGTGTGGAGAGGGCCCATCTGTGGCTCAGTCTCAGCTACACAAGGGTCACCTGGGGAGATTTAAGAGTCCTGATTTCCAGGCTGTGCCCCAGGCCACCTGCACCAGGGCCTCTGAAGACGGGAGCCCGAGCCGGTCATTCTGAAGCCTCCCGGGTCATTCCAACAGGCAGCCACCTGGAGGACCACCGGTGTAGAGCCCCCCATTGGACTCTGGGGCCTTCCGTCCCACCCAAGCCTGAGTGCCCGGTGGGTGAGGGCCGGGCACAACTCTGGGCCATCTGAGGCTCTCCTGACACTTGGACCACTGTGTCCCAGCAGCAGCTGTCCTCCCCTCCCTAGAGCTGCCGTCTCGGCCGCCAGACCCCGGTACACACCCTCTTCTTGGGGCAGTGACCTCCCCCGTTGTTGGAGAAGGCAATCGAGAGGACGCGAGCCTGGCTCCAGGCAGTCAGAGGCCCCCCACCCTCCCATCCCTGGATGGTGCCATCCGCCCACTGCTCCTGCCGTCAGAGCCGTTTTCAAGAACGTGGCCTCAAAGGAGCCATGTGGTGCTGAGACCCTCCGGATGGTGTGGTGACAGAGCCCCACTAAGGCCTCTCTATAGCCTCTGGGATTTGGGGGGCAGAGCAGGGATCTCCTCATCCTCTGGCCAAGACAAGCCTCAGACGGGAGGTCCCTCGCCACCTGCCCACCCATCTGGAGTGGCCGCCCCTTTCGTCTGTCTGTCCTTGCCCTCTGTGTTTGGAGCTGGCGTGCACACCGACCCCCGCCCAAAGGGCCTGGAAAGTAGAATTTGCTGTACCTCACACTTGCATTTCCTGGTCCGTCTCCAGGTCTCCATTTACCTCTGGGGCCTCCCCTCTGGCCCAGAACCCCAGACACGACATTCCTCTGGATTCTGTGGGGTGGCTCACATGCTCTAAGCCTGCACCCACCAGCACTTCCTTCTGAGCCACGGTGATTGGTTCAGACGTCATGTGCCTCAACCCGGCATTCTCTGGCCCACGCAGAAGAGACCCTGCCTTCTGTGAAGAAGCAGTCAGCATTTCTTGAGACATCTGAGAGTACGTTAAATAAAGAGGATGGACAGAGCCGGCACAGAAAAGGAAAGAATGGACCCTGCTGATGTCACTCACTGAGCACCTGGATCAAGCCAGGCCTGAAATCGAGTAGACGTTCCAGCTAAGCGCACCGATAATTTATCTTCTCGCTCACGCCGGTTTGGCTGAGGCTTGCCATTGCTCGTAACAGAAAGGATCCTGAAACACACAGCAGCTTGCACAGCCGCACAGCCCGGCTCTGGGTCCACACCCAGTCTCTCTGCAGCATGTTCCATCTCCTCTTGGAGCTCAGGCCACACGGAGACACCTCAAAGAAGCCCAACACAGGGAGCCATGTGGCCTGCTTCCCATCGTGGCCTTGCCATCCTTGAGCAAGAGCCTTGGGCGAGCTATTTATCCACAGGAGCCTCGATACCCTCATTTGTGGTATGGGGACGTTGGTATTGCTGACGTCATCGTCGTCTCACATCAGACATCAGGGAACAAACGAAGAGCCGTACTTCAAGCAGCAAGAACCGCATGTGCTTGGGGCGAGCCTCACGCAGCGTCCCTCCCCGGCACAACGGGTCTGTGGGGTCTGCATCCTCTCACCTCAGGACCTTAGCACCCGCTTTTCCTCTGCTTGGAACGCCCTGTCCTCGACTGCAAGCCCTTCAGTTGTCAGTGCTCTGAACCTCCTTCTATGTATTCCCCAGATTCCCAGGAATCTTCTGTCCCAAAACAGTACACTTGGCAATTCTGTGTTTTTACATTAGTTATTCCTTTCCTGTATTCCTCTCGACGCTGCGAACCTGGGGGCAGGGATGAGTCTGTATTGCTATGACTATATTCTCATACCAATGACAGAGGCTGGCTCCTCAGAAAACATGTGATAAATACATGAAGGAGAGGAAAGGCCTGGAGACACAGGGACAGCTTCTCCCCTGGAAAATACCACCTGACTGTGGCTGACACCCCAGCGATTCCAGGGCCGAGGTCACCCCGGTGCACGGGCTGTGAGCCGCGGTCCAAGCACTCAGGGCTGCAGCAGGGGGCCTCGAGCCACACTGTGAACCCGCAGCAGTCTGGGGACTGTAGACCGTCCATAGTCTCGATCACCTGACCCGGAAAGCGCTCGTCCTTGGACCCGCTCAGCACCTGCAGGCAGTGACAAAGTCCAGCAAGGTCCACAGGGGACACGTGGGCTGTCATACACTCCCCGGATGCACTAAATGGCTCCAACAAGCACGTAATTAATCTCAGAGGAGAGAACGGTGTCCTTTTCCTTCTAAACACTCTCAGATGCTATGAGATTTTAATGAAAACTGAGGCAGGTATCGGTCTGCACTAAGATCACACGTGAGACCTGTGAGAATGGAGACGTGCCGGGAGGGCCTGGCGACGAAAACACAAGGTCACTGCAGTGACGTTCCCGGACGTGTGTTTGGTTCTTGGCAATCAGAACAGACTTTGATGTCTTCTCAAAGCCTTGCTGCATTGTGAATTCGCACAGAGCCTTCTTTCTCGGCTCCCTCTGCTCTGTCAGCAGCACCGGGACCAGCGACATTCTGGGAGCAGAGCCGAGGGTGAGCCCGGGCAGAACTGTCCCAAGGGGATGGCCCAGCCCCCAAGCCCGTCCCAGGGTGGGCAGGCCTGGGGGATGCGGGGTCTGTGTGTAGGAGGTGAGGAGCCCCGCCCTACCGCGGCCAAGCTGGAGAAGTCGTGGACGTATGCAGAAGGGGCCTACACTTCCCAAGGACCCCGACTCCAAGGCCACACACCCACGGGTGACCATGTCCGCCAGGAATGGGTCACGGTTCTCTGGGTCCAAGATGCAGACCCGGGCTCCTCCGGCGCCGAGTATCAGAAAACCTGGAAGAAGACTTGAGAGATTTAATGGCTTTTCACCCGGAACTCAGAGTCCTTCCCCGCTTCTGCTCCCCTGTGCGCAGTGTGAAGGAAGGGGGAGCTCGGGAACCGGGCTCAGAGCGGCCCGAGGGGCAAACATCCAGGAAGCAGCCTCCTTGCCCCGACCTGGGTGAATGAGTGTTCCTCGGGGACCTGGCCCACGACACCACCTCCCAGGGACAGAGTCCTCCGTGGCCCAGCCAGGCGAGTTATCCCCAGCGTCCCTGGAATGACCCGTGGCAGGGGGAGCACTCCCAGGGCACTGGCAGGTAGAACAGAGCCGGTCCCAGGATGGAGAGTCCCAGCACAGCCCGGCTCCCCACGGTTCCACCAGCGCCCGCCTCACGTGAGGGCCCGCGCTCGGTCTCTCTCTGAGCCATCAGGGTTGGGCACCGCGACCTGGTGTGCCCCCACCTGATGCCCCCATCCCGACCCTCGGGGATGCCCGGGCCCCCCAGGATCCGGGGGTTCTCCACCCGGCAGCTGGGCGGTTCCCACCTCCCAGTGAAGCCCCATTTCTGGTAACGGGAGGGACGCTGGGCCGGCCTGCGCGGCAGGAGGAGGCCGGGAGGATTTATGCAGAAGTCAACCAGGAACTTCCGCATAAGCTCTTTTTTATCTAACAGATAAAGGCTTCACTGCAAATCTTCACTGCACCACCGGAGCTCAGAGAGAAGCGTACACACGACGAATGTCTGACACAAACGTGTTGACGTTCTTCTCTGCGGACGATCGAAGGGTAACGAGTTACAACCGTGACGTGCGGTGCAAACGAGGCTCAGTGCGGCACCCCGTCTCCCCCTCCGGACCAAGCGTGAAGACGCGCTGAGGGTCCTTGTCACCCCACAGCCTGGTGTCCCAACTCGGCTGGCCCGAGCGTCCCGCTCTCAGGCTGGAAGGGATCACTGGGCCCCTATGTGACCCTTTCCCACTTAACCTCCGAGTCCCTCCGAGTCCAGGGACCGGTGTGGGTCGGCCTGTGTGTGGGTCACAGCCGCGCTGTCGGTGCGGCCAATCGAGGGCCATGCCTGGGCCCGCCCGCTCGCCCGCGAACTTCCCCTGGGTGTGAAGGGCCGTGTGTCACCTGCGCATGTCCTACCGTGTGACGGTGCTGTCGCCCGTGGCCCCCGATCCCACGCTCCCTCCGTGCTACCTGGCGCGTACCTCGTGCGCGTGCTGCTACCTCTGCCCGGGCTCCACCTGAGCGTTTACAGCGTGACCGCCCGCCTGTCAGGTGCCCCCACTGGGGTGGGGGTGGGCTCCTCGCCCTGCAGTCTGTGACGGCCGTGTCCCCGCTCTCTCTGGGTCCCCTGCAGTACCTGCACACGGCCCGCTGTGGTGTCGCTCGCCTGTGTAGCACCCCCACCTTCTCTGCACCGCCCACACCCGTGTCCGCGGCTCTGAGCGCCCTCAGGTCCACCTGCTCCCACGGTCCGGCTGCTCGTGCCGCCTGGACGTCACTCCAGCTGCTGACACGCTCAGTCCCGCGTGTCCTGTCTCCTCGGGAGTTCCAGGGCCCCAGGGGGACTGAAGAGGCCGCAGAGGCAGGGGAGGCCACGGACACCAGGGAGGCCGGAGACTGGGGAAGCCGCGGAGGTTGGGGAGACCAGAGACCAGAGAGGCCGGGGAGTCCGCAGAGACCAGGGAGACCACGGGCACTGCCCCTCGGTCCCCACAGCCCGGGCGCTGCTCACGTCCCCGAAGGTTGAGAACAAGCCCGACGGTGGAGGCTCAGGGCTGCGCTGGGAGGAGCACGACTCAGATGCGGCTCCCGATCGTCCCACCGCAGGCAGCAGGGAGGGTCCCCGCGCTGGAAGTGACAGTGGCCACCGCAGACCGGCCCTGCTCTGCACACTCAGGCACGGCTGGATCCAGCGCTCCAGCGATGGCATCAGAACGTCCCTCTCAAATCTTGGTCTTCGTCGGGTCAGGGTTCTGGAACCCAGGGGTCCAGGAGTTCCGTCACCTCACACCTCCGGGCCCTGCACGGTGACAAGACAGCGGCGGTGGGCGTGAGTCCTCAGCTCCTCCCGGAAGCCAGGCCCTCCCCTCAGCGAGCCGCAAAGCCCGACAACTCACTGCGATTGGTTGGGGTGGAGGCACGTGACTGGGCCTGACCCAATCCCTGCAGCCAGTGGGACGGGCCAGAGCCTTTCCTGTTGGACCAGGGACCAACGCTGATGCTCACTCTGATTGGTCTGGGCAGGGACATGTGACTGTTCCGGACCCAATCACCGTAGTCAGTGTGGGCCTTCCTTGACCAGACCTGGGTCCCCAAATCCTCTGTGGCCAAGGTGTCCCTGGATCGCGGGTCTGACCTCGGGGACTGCGTTTCCAGACGACACATGGGTGGACCTAGAAGGAAAGGTGGATGCTGGGACGCCGCCTGCAGGTGACCTCCGCAGAGCCTGGGTCAATGTCTCAGGCCCCAGCCCTTCCCACCCAGGGACCCTGACCTAAGGAGACGAGGGGACACCGCTGGGGCATTTCCTCTTCACTTCTGGGCGTGGACTCACATCTCTGAGACCTACTTCCCTAGCCCAGCCCGGACGTGCAGAGCTAAGCCTCCCAGACAGTCCTGGCTGGAGCCTGGGAGCTGCCCCTGTGCTGTGCCTGGTCCTATCCGGTCCCTGGTCCCTCCTGCAGATCCCTTGCCCTGCTCCCCAAGCGCAGCTTCCGCCCTGCAGATCCCCTGCCCCCTCCCCAAGCCCAGCCTCCGCCCTGCAGATCCACTGCCCCCCTCCCCAAACCCAGCCTCTGCCCTGTAGATCCCCTGCCCCGCTCCCCAAGACCAGCCTCTGCCTGCAGATCCCCTGTACCCCTCCCCAAGCCCAGCCTCCGCCCTGCAGATCCCCAGCCCCCTCCCCAAGCCCAGCCTCTGCTCTGTAGATCCCCTGCCCCCTCCCCAAGCCCAGCCTCTGCCCTACAGGTCCCCTGCCCCTCTCCCCAACCTCAGCCTGGGCCAGCGCCCCTCCAAGCCCCCTCCTGATGTCTGTGTCTGCCCTAGTCTGAAGGCTGGGCTTCAGTGCATCAGCGTGAAGATCTGTGAAGATCCCAGCCTTGGGTACTGAGTTAAGCGTACTGCGATCTGGAAGGTCTGCACACGCTAATGGATTTGGATTTGTAACCTGATGCCTGGCTTTGGAAGCTGCTTCCTCATCCACAGGCATGGCTCCCTATCAGAGAGCCGCAGATTGAGGATGTGGGTGCCGGCGTGAACCCCGACGCTGGTGTTCTCCACTCCACGTGAAGCCAGAGGTGCCGTCTAATGAAGTGGAAAGTCTGGCAGAACTTCCAGAAGGAAGGCCTGAGTCGGGGTGACAACAGCCCAGGGTCCTGTGTCCAGATGAGGGGAGCACAGCAGAAGCCGACCTCCAGGTGGCACAGACCGGAAGGTGCCCCACCTGACGCCAGGTGTGCGCACAGGTGCCGGGGTGGATGTGACGCGGGGACGGGACACAGAGGAGGATGCGGTGAGCAGGGCGGGTCCCCCGTCCGCTGAAGCGTAGGACCGGCTGGGTCACCGCAGACCCCCACCAGGAACCAGCCTCCGCTGTTGACGACACACTTTCTGACGCCCACGCTGCCCTCTGCTTAGCAAACAGGGCACAGGTTCCACAGACAACCCCCGAGAATTGGCGGGAAAGGACAGGGATTGGGAAAATGTGTGATGTGCTCAAGTTACTTTATTTTCTAAAAGGCTGTCCTCTTTGTGCCCTAGCTGTGAAAATGATAACGTCTGAAGATTTATTTTGTTAAGAAAGCTAGTCTTTATGTTCTGTGCTTTTCACACATTTTGTAAAGGTTCTCAGGGACAGCTCGTTCTTTCTCTACGGGCAAGTCTGCTCCACACACCAGTATTTATCGTCTGGCCGGGGAACTTCCCTCGCCTTCTGGTCATCACCGGCTGCACCTGCTCCGGTACTGACCCCAGAACGTCCTCTGTGGTCTGGGGCCAGCGATAGCTTCCTCTAACGTCCCACGGAGAATTCTTGGATGATGCGGAGCCTGCGTCCGAGGGATGGGTGAATGCGGTGGGTACGGATGCCCCTCAGCGTGGCCCTGCCCAGATGTTCCCAGTGCCCCGGGGTGCAGGCATCTCTCTGTCCTCTCTCCTTGCTGTCCCCTCATCCCTCAGGAGGGCGGGAGCTGGTCCCACGCTGCCAAGCCCCGACCCACCCCACCCCTCCCTGCCCCAGCCTTCCTGGAGACAAACCAGCAGACGCATCACTAGCTCTGCTGGCTGACTCCAGAACGCTCCACGGTCCTGAGAGGCCAGGGTGATGGCCTCCAGTAGCCCAGCTGCCATCACCACCCATGGCTCTTCTTCCTCCTCTGCCCTGTTTGCTTCAGCAGAGGGCAGCGTGGGCCTCAGAAAGTGTGCGTCAATGGTGAAGAGGGGTTCACACCGGTCTGGGCTGACTCAGCCCGTCGTACCCTTCTGTAGACGGGGAGGCTACAGCTGAGGGGCCAGGCTCTGCCCGCCTCCCTGCAGAGCTGGGCTCCAGGCAGGAGCCTGGGGACACAACCTGCTGGCGACATGCAGGATGGCTTTTCCCTCACCCTCCTGCAGACCTCTCCCTGCATTCATCCGGAACCCAGCCCACATTCTCGGTGTCTAACCCGAGACAGACCGACAGACAGACAGGGCCTGACCCTGGACCTCCTCAGCGTCCGTCATCATCCATCATCATCGCTGTCAGTGTCGGCCGGAGGTCGGGCCCTTTAACGATGACGCTCACGTGAGGTTGGGGTCAAGGAGAAGTGTGGCCAGCCCTGAGAGAAAGGCACTTCAGCCACGCCCGCCGAGGGCCCCGCACACTCAGGGCCCCCACACCGCAGATCTGTGAGCAAACTGGGTCGGTGTATCCCCAGGCCCAGCCTGGGAAGGAGCCCTGCTGGGAGGAGCCCTGGTCTGTTGGGAAGCTGCCCCGGAGCATCCGTGGCGGGCGTCTGCCGGGGTCCTGACGTCTGCGAGAGCGAGGACGTGCCCCGTTTTGACCTTGCGTTGGAAGAGGTAGGGCGTGGTGAAGCCCCTGTGCAGCGTGGTCAGCGCTCGGGGTCTGGTGTGGTGTCCGGCAATGGCGGGGGTGCGGGTGCCAGCAGGGGACGTGCGGGAGCCTCTCGGGGGGGGGGGGGGGGGGGGGGCGGCACGGGAGCTAGGCCTGGATGGGGCTGTGGGGAGAAAGTTCCAGACACGCAGGTGGGGCCGGGCCTGGTGCACTAGGACGGGGAGGGGACCACGCGTGGTGGGCGCAGAGCGGGGCCCACAGGTCCCGTCCCCGAGCTCGGGCTCCAGGAGAAGCCCGCGCGGACGGGGACGAGCCCGCGCGCCTCCCGGCACTCCCTTCCCACGTGGGCACGTCCAGGGTGGAAGCCACGCCGCTCTCCCGAAGGCCCTTGCAGCCGCCCTGCCCCCCGTGACCCGCGCCCGCCAACCAGAAGCCTCCCGTGAGCCTCCGCGCGGGAAGAGAGCCGGGGAGGAAGATGGCGCCGGGGTCTGTGAGGCCGCGTCGCCTGAGGGGACGGTGTCCCCGGGGGGGCGGGGACCCAGCGGCAGCCTGGGGTCCGTGGAGGAGCCCGTGCACGCGGCCCCCGAGTCTCTGCCCACGACGGGCCCGGGAGCGTCCCGACGTCCCCAGCGGCCGCCCAGGGCCACCTCCCGGGGCGAGTTGAAATGCGCGGGCTCAGACCCGTCCGCACCGCCTGCGTCCCAGGCCGCGTGTCCCCCAGGCGCAGGGGCCGCGTGTGCGCCTTGACCTCGGGGAGCACCTGCCCTGCGCCGTGCCTGGTCCCGCTGTCGGCGCTCCTGTCGCTACAGGTAAGACCCTGATGACGGAGGAGCCGCGGGCGGGACCCCGCCGGGGAGGGGGACCCGGTGTTCCCTGTGTGTGTCCCTCCTGCCGCTGGACGCCGGGGGCCACACCCCTGCACACTTAGACCCGAGCACGTACACGACTCACGCGCGCCAATCCAGGAACATTCATTCACTCACACGCACGGGCAGAGCTACAGAGACACGGGCTGGGGTGACGTGGCCCCCCGCCTCCCTGGAACTGCAGGAGTGACCCGAGCCTGCCGGACTTCCGCCCCTCATGCCCCTCGTCCGACCTTCGCACTGACGTTGGACACCCACAAGGCCACGGGGCGGGGTGTGGGGGGAGGGTGCCGTAAGGAGCGGCCACCGCCCCAGGCCGGGTGGAATGTCCTCGTTCCTGCCTCGGGGGGATGGGGGGGGTGGTCACTGGGCTCAGCTCCGCTGGCCGCACGTCGCTGAGGATCAAACGCTAATAGGTTATTATCCTATTATCCGCGCAGGATGTGGGGGGGGGGGGGGGGCTGCACAGGGCAGAGCGGGCTGGGACCCCAGGAGGTGACACAGCGTGTGCCATTCGTGCTTCGGCAGGGGCCTCGCGTGTTCCTGATCGGCTTTGAGCACCGTTTGTAGCCGGGCCAGGTCTCTCCCAGTAATCCATTTCTGGGGAAGAAAATCACATTTGAGAGAGTCATTATGTAGTATACTGCACTTGAAATTATAATTCTACGAAATCTCATTACGTCTAGACTAAAAGGAATTGAATTTTGATTATTTAACTACATTTCCTGCTGCTCTAAGGAGACGGCTGTTCTTCTAAAGGCGCTCTGCCCCATTCGTTACGAGTGCTGTTTTCAGAGCAGCGCGCTTGGGGGCTTCCAGAAATCTCTGGCATCTCAGCGTTTGCCCAGGGCGTCGTTCTGGGTCCCCAGGCCCCCTTCCTTTCCCCCTGCATTTCCCAGGCCCCGGGCTGGGCTGGTCTCTGCCTGGACTAGTCCATCAGAGGCGGTGGTGGAGGGTCAGGGCGGAGCACCCGGAGTATCCCCTCTGCCTGCACCTGTTCCTGCAGGGGCTGCATCTCCGCCAGGGCTGGGGCGGGCGCTGTGGCCAAGCGCAGGGAGCCCCACCCCTCTCTCGGTCTCTCTGACCCCGGTGCTCGGGGGCAGGTCGCTGGGCTGACTGACCTTTGGCTTCTCGGCTTTTCCACACTGACCCCTGCATTAACCCTCCCCGGGTTGGAGCCCCCGCAGTGATTCCTGTTTACCCGGTTGGACCCTGGCGTGCGTGCTCCTCACCAGGCCTCAGGCCTCTAAATCCTTCTCCTCCTCTTCCACCCCCACCCCTACAGACTCTCATCACCCTCCAAGCAGGCCCCAGGACCTTTGTTCATGCTGTCTGTTTTCAGGAGTCCTCCTGCAACCCCTACTCCTCTTTGAAGTCCCAGCCCAGGTGTGGTCTCCACAGGCCACCGGTCTTGAGCCTCCCAGGTGCAGAGATGAGATGTGCTGGGTCCTCCCAGAGCCCTCGTTTGTCCCCTCTGGGTGCTCAGCAAGAGCACGTGGTGGTCTTGTCACACATGTTCACGTTCATTCTTGTTTTCATCGGTTTCCCCCCAAGTGTCCATTGATGCTGACCAGTGTTCCCAGCTGCAGTGGAGCAGGACCGTCTGGACTTCCTCAGCTGTAAGTGCGGAAATGTCAGCTCAGACTGGCTCAAGACAGAGACTGTGTTGACTGACGTGAGCTAGCTCTCCGTAGTTTGTTGGCTTCAGGCACGGCTAGATCTAGGACATCAGCTTACGGTATCAGAATGCTGTCTCTTTACCCCTCTTGGCTCTGCTTTCCTCCGTGTGGGTGCTGGAGGTGCAACAGGGAATGAGAACTTCCGGTTGCAAGTGACAGAAACTCTGAGGAGAATTGGCTTAAACACAGAAATGTTCACTGATGTAGGTAACTGACCCGTCCGTGGGTAATTAGCTGCAGGCACGGATGGATCTAGGAGACCCGTCGGCATCTCTGGGGATTCTCTGTCCTCGGCACTCAGCTTGCCTCTGTGTTCGCTGCGTTCTCGGACAGACGCTTTTCGCGTGGTGTCAGGATACCTTGGAAGGTGGCCAGGCTTATATCGTAGTCTCGGAAGCCCCGGCAGAAGTGCTTGACTTGTGCACCGGGTCCACGGAGAGTTTCAGAATTCAGTTTCCTGGTGTCCCCGTGGTCTGGCGTGAGTCACGCGTCCTTCCTTGAAGCATGGCTTGTTACCAGGCACGCGTGGCATTGTGCAGCGGGTGCCCGAGACACAGGCCCAAAGAGACCAGGCACAGAACTGAGACCACAGGAAAGGGTCTGGGCGTGCATATCGGTGGAGGTTTTGATTCAAGACCGTCGTAGGCTTGGGCTGTTGTGATGCGGAGAGGTGGCAGGCACTGGTTTCCCAGTTTTCCCCAGCGGTGACATCTGCGAAAAGTGTAGCAGGACGACGTCACCGCCGGGGAACTGACAGTGAGGCCCAGTCAGGTGGCGGGCAAGGTGGTGGTCGTCCTGGACCAGGCGTCCAGACGCTTCTCAGCTGTGTATTCCCCGTGTGCCCTGTGCGTCTGTGGGGGTCTCTGGTGGGAGGGCACAGCGCCGATCGGCAAGGCCTTCCCTGAAGGTGCAGGTGACAGGGTCCTTCGAGGCGCGGATTGCCTGGGGACGTCGTCAGAGCCGCAGTAGTTAAGCTTTGGCTTTATAAGGAGGAGGTGTCCAGGCTCGTGTGTGCGACTGACGACTACCATAGACGTTTTCTCGAGAACCACCCCCCCCCAGGATGGCAGACTAGGAAGGGGTCCGTGTGTCCCCTGAAAGTTAACGTCTGACGTGGAAACCACGGAGGCAGCCTGCCTTTGTCCGAAGGGGAGTGTCTCTCACCTGGTGTGACGTCGGCTCCGTGACTGGCAGAGAGCGTGCCGTCTTCCGTCACTCCCTCCCTCGATCACTGTACATGATATTCCAGCACAACACAACGTCCGGCCCTTCCAGCCCCCGTAACGTGGGGCCGCTGAGGGTGTGGATCCGGCATTTTTGTGTCCCGTTTCTCACGCGGAGCGGGGTCCACACGGGGCCCCGGTAAATGCGTGTTGACTGCTGGCCGCCCACCGGCTGCGCCCGTCACTCCTGTTTGCCTGGTCTCTGAGCTGGTTGCTTTCTCGGTAACGTCCCCCCAGCTCTTGCCTCCTGGCTCCAGCCTGAAGTACGTGCAAGGTCCCCGCGTGTCCCAGCGGGTGCTCGGTGAGCTCAGGGTCATCCTGCTTGACGGTGGGAATGAGTCTGGCTGCGGTCAGCTCCCCTCGGGGCCTCTGAGCCGGGCGTGTGGGGAGAGCCGCCTGGAGAACGTCGCTGGGGAGCTGGCCTCACATGGACACAGGAAGGAAACAGATGCCCGTCATCAGTGTTCTGACTTCGTCTGTCTCTACAGTCCTGGGAGAAATCGGGCACTGGCTGCTGGAATGTTCCCTGAGGTCAGAAAGGGCCAGGGTTCCAGTGTAGCATTTGCTCGGCTGCAGACACACCTGGTGTCCCGTCAGGCAGGAGGCACGTCCCTCAGGAACCGTCTCCTCCTCCCGTGGGACACGGTCCTGAAGGAGGCCTCTGTCACCAGCGGGAGCTCCCTCTGCCCCAGCGCCGTCCCGTTTCCGTCCACCCTCCCCTGCGGGGCCCTCGTTCCTGGAGGTCAGTGCACTCAATGTATTCACACCTGGGCGGCGTCTGTCCTTGGGTCCTGTTCTGGGGCCGTGCGTGTCTCCAGGTCAGGCAGGGGCGGGGTGGAAAGTGGGGGCGTCTTGGGGAGGCGCCTGCTGAGAAGGAGGCTTCTGCCAGAGGGGCCTTCCTGCGGCAGGTGGAGGAGGCTGGAGCGCTCTGTGGGCTCGAGTCAGTTTACCTGGGAGTAGCGCCCGGAAACCACACCCGCCACATCCCACACACGCCGGTTTCGGTGGATTTGCTGCTGATCTCGGTGCTAGAAATTGCTGGGCCTCGGGAGACGCCTGATAAGCAGAATTTCACGAGGGAGACAACTTCAGACAAGCGACTGCAGTCCGGTCCGCTGCCAGCGTGGGGGTCTGTAATTTTACGAAGGCGAGTTTACCCTTTCGGGGCTCCTCGGCTAGAAGACGGCGGTGGCTCCTGGGGTGGAAGGAGCCGGCTCAGGGGCGCCTGGGTGGCTCGGTCTGTTACGCGTCCGACTTCGGCTCAGGTCACGATCTCACGGTCCGTGGGTTCGAGCCCCGCGTCGGGCTCTGTGCTGACAGCTCAGAGCCTGGAGCCTGTTTCAGATTGTGTGTCTCCCTCTCTCTGTGACCCTCCCACGTTCATGCTCTGTCTCTCTCTGTCTCAAAAATAAATAAACGTTAAAAAAAAAATTAAAAAAAAAAAAAAAAAAAAAAGAAGGAGCCGGCTCAGGTGGGATTCTGGCACAGACACGGCCCCACGATGACCATCGTTCCTGGTGAGGCCACCTGCCCCCTCACAGGTGTGACCGTGAAGTCACGCTGTCCCACGCTCCGCCAGCCCCAGGATGGACCTGCTCCTTCCCGCTCTGACTCGGTGGTGACAGAGCTCTGGCCGCCTCACTTCCTGCCAACACCTGGGCAGGGTCCGTCTAAACCTCATCTGGGGTGTCTACACTCCCTTCTGGAATTCATCTGACTAAAGCTCTGGACCTCTGGAGCTCTTTCTTTTCTGTCCAGGGAGAAGGAGCAGTGGCTCAGAAGCAGGAGAGGCCCATGGCGCGAGTGCTGGACCAGAGTCCCGCCCCCTGGGTTCCTCAGGTGCCACCCTGACTGGGGTCAGTCTTCCCCTGGCCTCTTGCCATCACCATAAATATGGGCAGGTAGATCCGCCCAAAAGAAACTGCCACCAGAGCCTGTTTCCTGTCCCATTTGGTGGGTTTCCTCCCGTTGTCTCCACACCCGTGACTCCGTCCGAGCCGTGGCTGCTCCATCTCGAGGAGACCGCGATGACTCCTCACGGCCGCGGCTCTCCCCGCAGCGTGCGCTCAGAGCAGATCTCCAGGTTCTCTCCGGAGGCAAGTCTGCTTTCTGTGAACCTTCCAGACACATTTTCGACATCTCCAGAAACACATCTGTTCCAGCACCTTATGTTCTCAAGAAGTTTGTAGGGTGAGCATTCTGCGAGCCTTCTGGTAGTGTTGCCTGCGTTTTTGCCGTGTGTGTTTTCCCTGTTACACTGAATTCCTTAGTGTCTTTCTCTCCTTTGTAAATTATACTTATGTATTCCAGCCATTGCCCCCTGGCTTATAGCCTATTAATATGCAGCCCTTAGCCCTGTTTGGTTTTGGTATCTCCTTCTTGGGTAAGACTCATGCGAACATTATTCAGTACAACACCAAGCGTGTCCTTCCCTTTACTCCCTGTAACTCGCTGTATTTCGGACTTTGTTTCCCAGCCTGCTCATCGTTGTTTGTGTGTGTCCTTTAGAAACTCCAGCAGGGATGGGCTCCTGGGGTTCATCTCTCCTCTATTTTCTCTCTTTAAAAAATTTCTGCAGGTTCCCCTTCAGCATCTCTGTGTACAGCAGCTTCCTCTCATTATATTTTTAATCTGATCCTCTGCAGAAAAGTACGGCTGTCCCCAGGGTCAGATTGTGGTCCTCCTAGAGGTTTGCTGGATCATACCTTCCTTCCTGACCTGTGCATCCCTTGGGGAAGGCTCCCACCTCTGTCTCCCGCGTGTAAGACAGTCCTCCCTAAAGGAGGGGCTTGGCTGAGCTGTGGGCCCCAATTCTTCACCCCTTCCTGTGGGAGCCGCCATCGTTTAGTTCTGGTTTGAGGCTCTGATGGACCTCGGCCAGGGGAGTGGGGAGGGAGTGACGGTGAGCCTCTAGGCTTTCTGGCTCCTCACCGCACTGGAAATCAGGATCCTGAAGGCAGTTGGAGGAGAGTGTTCCGCGTTGACTCTCTGAACACTGCAGGCTTGGAGCCTGAAATGCTTTTACACACTTACCAGGCACGTTGTAACTGCTCCAGCCAGTACAAAGTTACCACATGTGGATATTTTATGAGTGCTGTGTGAGGAATATGTCTTTGGTCAGAGGGTTCTAAGAAAGGAAAATTGTTCCTCACAAACACCTCCTGGACGGTGACACGCAACGTGTTTATCCACAGCAGGGGGTCGGGTCACAATGGGCTTTTATGTTCAGACTCAGGACTCCCCCCCCCCCCCCCGCCGTGAAAACCCTCCCCAGTGGGTGGACGATCAAGCTGGTAACACGTCAGACGGTGAGAAATCGTCCCGTTCCTGGGGAAGAGACTTCTAACCCTCCTCGCCAGCGCTGGACTGATGTGGGGACCCCGAGGCCGCAGAGCCTGCGGCAGGTTGTACGGACCTGGTGAGAATCTTCGTGCTTATCCAATCGTCCTAGGAGGGCGGCAACACAGCCTACCACGTCATCAAGTCCCCGTGATGGGGCAGTGAGGGCCGGGACCCCCCAGCCAGCCGAGGACACAGGCGGGTCTGGGCTGGGAGAGCTGCCTGGAGGCTCCGGGCCCGCACGCGCTGTGTTCTGGAGGACATTACAGGACTTTTCAGGAATATTCCCCCTCCCGTGCCCACCTCCATGGATGGAATATACTGGTTTATTTTGAACTTTGCACTGGTCATCTAAGGTGTTTTGGCCAAGGAAGTGTTAGTGGGCGGGTGCCACCACCACAGGCTTGAAAGGGCCGGCCCGTCAGACCTGCTCCCTGTGCCCCTGCTGTCACCCTGAGAAGAGTCTGCTGGTCGAGGATGACAAGAGCTGACCGCTGACCTACAGGCTGGTGTGCAGCCGCCCGAGACTCGTGGGGATCAGCCCACCTGCAGCCACCCCGCGGATGGCCCGAGCTGAGCGCCCCCTGCCACCTGCTGAGCCACGAGAGAGATGTCCTTGTGTTCAGTAGGTGGTGGCTACACAGTGAGAGCTGGCTGGCCCAGATTCCTCCGTCTCGGTCTCCCTGGGCTCGGGCCCAGCCTCTCTCCTGGAGCCGCGGAGCGCCACAAACAACCAACCAACAGCCCAGCCCTCGCTGGTTCACTTTGTGTTGGACAAGTTTACAGAGTGTGGAAGTGGGCAGGGCAGCAACAGAGCCTTCCTTGTAACAGTGGCCAGTTAATAGCCAGTCGCTCTATGTCCGTTTTGGCTGATACTCGGCAGGCAGCTCCGAGCATCCCATGAGGGCTCTGGGGCCTCCATTTTCAGCAGGATCCTGCCGGGTCTTGGTGCCTGCTTTTGCCACTGCTGGGATGCTCTGCAAACTAGATCAGAGTCATGAAAAAGACTCACAATAACAAGACTTCTTAAACACTGCTTTCTCTGGGGTTTGGTATCCAGGAAGGTTGTTTTTCTTTTTTCCTTTGGTCAGACATACAAGAACATAAAGGGGAGGATGTCTAAATCCCTTCCCTCCAGGTCTCAGCAGCATGCGGGCAGAGGTCGGGGTGCCCACCTGACATTGCCATCTGCCTCCACACGTCCTGCCTCTGTGGTGATGAGCACGGCTATTTGAGGTGACCTGGGGAGGGGGGCATGGGGACAGGAGAAATTCCCTGGGGAGGGGCTGGAGCAGAGACGGCGGGGTGGGGAGGGGGTGGTGGCGAGGCACCGACCTGGGCAGGGAGGGCTTGTAGGCAGAGGGACAAGAGGTCAGAACCCTTAGGGGGAGGCGCATGATGACCTGGGGACTCACGAGGTCCAGTGAGTCTGCAACACAGCCTGCTTTGGGAGGTGGGGAGATGCATCCTAGGGTGGGGATCACAGCCCAGGCCCAGGGCCCTTCCAGCCTCTGAGTGTATGGGTACAGGGAGTGGGGGCTTCTGGCTGATTCAGAGCCCCCGCCCTCCTCTGCTCTGTAAAACAAGCTCCTGGGCTCCCAGAGCAGGACCCTGCTAGGTCCTGACAACAGGGGGTGCTGGTGGGGACCGCAGGGGGCCGGGGCCTCTGAAAGAGAGGGTGTCCCTCCAGCTTCACAGCTTCCCTGCAGAGCCCCCTTCGGGGCTCCCAGCCCTGACTGGGTGCCCTGCCCCCACGGTCCTGCCCCACACAGGGTCCTTCTGCTGAGGACAGCTGGCGGTGGTCCTGCCCTGCCCAGCGCCCGGGATGCCCCGGCTCTGCTCACACCCCTCACTCCCTCTGCTGGGGCTCAGCTGCACCTGCTCATGTCCGCATGGACCTCAGTCATCCTCTGCCCTCCAGCTCTGCCACCATCAGCGTGACCAAGTCCCGCTTTTCTGTCTAGATGCGCTTGAGGCTTGGGTGCCAGGGGAAACCACAGCGGCGAGGCAGTGACTGTGTTGGTGATTTAGAGGGCGGGGCGGAGGCACAGGAGATGGAATGCAGTTAACCTGGCAAAGGTGTGGGTGGCTGGGAAGGCGCAGCCGTGCAGATGGATCAAGGTGGACACCTTCAATACAGGTTAGGATGGGAGACCCAGAGCCCGTTACACAGAAGGGGAAACTGAGGTTCAGAGAGGCCTGATCACTCCCTGTCCTGGCGACCGGGAGAGGGAACCGCCTGCAGTCCGGTGTCGCACCTGCTGGCCCCAGACCTTCTTCCAAGGCCACCTCTGCGGATGGTGCCTCATTGTCTTGACTCTTCCTGTTTGAGGCCAAATGAAGCCAAATTGAGAAATGCAGAAAAAAATTGCTGATGGCAAAAGAGCTTCAACCCCCATCGGTCATCGTTACTGTTTCCACAGACTTGTCTGTGTGCACAGAATGTCAATGTCCTGATGTTGAGGAAAGCTTCCCACACCAGGACCGGGCAGGGGTGAGGGCGCATCAGGGAGGGGACTCCAGGGACTCCCTCCCTGCAGGCTCCTCCCCAGGAAGGGGGGGGGGGGGGACAGGAGGACGCTGCCCTTCCTGGGGTTCCGTACAGGTGGCCAGGAGACCGGGCCACAGGGAGAGGAAACAACAACGCCCAGATGTCCGGGGGACCCGGAGCCGGGCATCCCGCCAGCTGAGGAGGGTTGGGGTTTGCATCACTGGGGGCTTCTGGGCTCCACCCAACAGACAAAAGGCCATCAAGCCATCGCCAGACCATCTGTCCGGGCAGATGTGTACTCTGGGCAGGTGTGCTAAGTGGCTGAGTCCTGAGCCCAGGTGGAAGCCTGGGGCGGGGCCAGGCCAGCGGGCGGGGCTGGAGAGGAGGGACAGTGCCAGACAGGGGTGGGGCTAGAGGGAAAAGGTGGGGTCGGGTCAGAGGGTTGGCTGGAGCAGAGGGGTGGGGCCACATGAGGGTGGGGGTTAGAGGCGGTGGGTGGAGCTAGGGCAGAAGGGCGGGGCTGCTCGTGGCAGAGCTAGAGGAGAGCAGGGGAGGCTGGTCGGGGGCCGGGGGGGTGGGGGGGGGGCACAGTGCTTCCCTGGGGATGGCACAGGCAAAGTGATGACCGCCTCCCAGCGTCTCCCAGCTTCTGTCCTGGCATCTCCTTCGCTGGACCGCAAGGGAAAGGGGCGGGGGAATCACGCGGCTGCCTCCGCACATGCGCAGCAGCTGCCTGCAGGCACATTTCCCACCCCCCCCATCCCCCCGCCTCTATTCCACTCCTAATTACGCATTCACTCTTGCCCTTGGGAAACCGTAAAGCTGTGTTGAATAGTATCCTTTTTACTTTCATTGAATTTTTATGTTATGGTTTTGAGGGTGTTTGAGACTCCTAAGATTTCATTCTTAGGAAATCCTTGAACTGGCTTATGCCTACCTTTTTATTTGAAAGTGCTCTTGCAAAATGCCCATTGCTGTTTTGTGGGCATATTCTTTAAACACACGTCGATGGCCCTGTGTTCTAGCTTTCGTTCTGTTCGGGACACTTACTTTTACAAATGATTGATTGGCACACGTGCTTGTCGGGAACTACGTTCAGGAATTCCTACGCTTCCGCAAACGGGTTAAAGCTTAGAGCAGAAAGCTGCCACAACAGGGCGAAAACGCCCAAGGTGAGCTAGCGAGATACTGTACTGGGATCACGAGAAACTTGTTGCATCACCTGCAGGAAATTACTTTCGTACCTTGGTCAAACGCTCCTCTTGCCCCCCAGACCATTTGCTTCTTACACACAAGTTAACATTTACTCTCTGATGGTTTTCTTCACGTTCACCACGTATGTAAGTTCTTGAGAGTTCAGTAAATACGGAGACGAAAACCCTGTTCAGGGCTCTTGTCTCCTCCCAGACATTAGCCTCTCTCATACTCAGTTTTGTGTCTTCTCTCTTGCTGGACAACAGAGAAATCCAGACTCCTCGTCTGACATGTGCTCCTATGGCCAAGCGTACAGGAGCTCCGTGGTTCAAACCCGCGTCGTCCTCCGAGGCTCGCCCTCCCCGGGCTCCCTCTCCACTGTCCCAGGAGACCAGGAGGTGGCGGCCCCCACAACACGCTCAGGGAAGCCCCTGCTGCACGTCCCTGTGGGGCCGGGTCCACATCTCCCTAGGCGCGTGCTGGAGGGACAGGACCGCGAGCCCCTGGCCCCACCACCTCTCCCACAGACCCGAGGGTCCCACACACCCGCCAGCCAGACGCCGCGGGCCGCGAGGAGACCCCGGGCGGGGCGCGACAGTTCTCATCACAGAGACCTCTTCTCCACGGGGGCCACCCCCCATGCGCAGGTCAGGTGCACATCCCGACATGCAGCCGATACTGCAGAGGGACAGGATAGGGACACAGCCACGTCATCCCAGGTAGTTTCCTGGAGAGAGATACGCGATGCCCGTTATAGTTTGATTTCGGATGAAGGACGGAGAAAGTTCCCTCTATCTGGGTCCCCTGCGGTGTGCTCCTAAACACGTGGGGTCTGTTGGGAGGGGATGGGCACGTGGACGGGCTCCACCGCTGGTGATGCCCCCTGAGCCCCCGAACGCAGCCCACCTGGGTGGGGTGGGGGTGACCCCAGAGTGACAGGAGCCCGGGGGAGGGAAGAGCACTCAGATGATCCGTGAGACCGTGGTCCTGCGGCTCCCGTGTCCCTGGAAGATTCTGAGTGTGTGGGAACAAGCTGGAGCCCGCGGTTCGGGGGTGAGTGTGGCGGAGAAGCGGGTGTTCAGCGTGCAAAGGCCTGGCGCGTGTGTGCGTGTTTCAGTGCTGAGAGCATCCAGGAGAGCCGGCGGGGCCGCGGGGGAGGGGCGGGCCCTGGGCAGCCAGTCTGGACGCTCCCAGGGGGAGACCTGTCACTTCCTCAGATGCACAGTAAGCTTCGGCTTCCTACGTTCCCCAAAGGGGAGTGGTTCTGGCTCTTCTAGGGAATTCCTGAATCCAAGACGCTATCCTTCAGGATGTCTGGAGTCCCCTTTTTCCCAGCTGAGATCAAGACCAGTGAAGGAAGGAGGGAACCAGGGCTAGAGATTTGACAAGGTTGGTTAGTGTCCAGTTCAAGGTCAGAATGACCCATCACTTGGAGTCCTGGCTGTCTGAACTTCAAGGAGAAACAGCCCCGAGCCCTGTGAATCAGAAACCCCCTCAGATGTGAAGGAATCCACACCTGACAGCCTTCACTCCCTTTTTAGATTCTTCTCCAGAATTCCCTCTGGGTGATGAAACGCGTCTCCATGGAAACACCTTGAGGGTGGATTACCTGGGCTCTTTTAAATGGCACTGAAAAGAATGTGGCAGGTGCAGAATTGCCTTCCAGAACCTTCCAGCTCAGCCTGGCCAGCAGCTGAGGGAGTGACCCAGCCAGGCCAGGTGGAGCAGAGAGCCACCAGCGGGGCCCCGCCCGAAATCTGACCCCAGGACTGTGGGGAGTCAGGAACCACTGACATTTGAAGCCACAACCCTTTTGGAAGGTCTGTCCTGCAAGAAGAGATAACCGACTCAGAGGGGGCACAGGCGGACTGGCCTGGAGTGTCACCAGCGGGGAGGAGCTCCCAGGTGAGGCTGTCATCTCCTCCCTGGACCGGGATCCCCTCCCACTCAGCTGGGCAGCTACAGCTCTGGGGGCGGGGTCACCCTGTACACACCCCCTTCTCCAGGAGGTGTTCTGTGGCCCTCCTGGCAGTGACCTTTGGATTCCGCTTCAGCTTTAATGAGTCCTCCTAACAGCCTGCGGTGATGTGTCAAAATTACTTTCTCCACCTGACGCGGAAGGTTTGATCCTTGATTCCTCCTTATCCCCAGGACGCCTGCGGGCACGGCGATGTCTTGATTCATCTGTGATTTAACACATGGATCTCCCAGTGCGGGGAGTTGCATTCTGTGTCACACGTGCAACAGCGCAGGCCACACCCTGGCCAAGTAGGACCAGAGTCAGAGCTGCGTTCTAAGGAGCTGTCACTGGGGATGCCTGGGGGCAGGTGCGTCCCTCCTTGGGGACCTGTGCTCAAGGTCCGTCCACAGTGAAACAGCAGCGGCACATTGACTGTGACTACACGTCTGCGGTTGGGCGTCTGTCATTCATTTCCTCCCCGCTTTGCTGTAGGACACCACCTCTTCCCTTCGTTGGTTCTCACGATAGCTTTGGAATTGGTTTCTCCTTGACCCAAGGGTTTGATCACCAGATCTTCACATTCTTCAGGAGACGGAGGAAGCAGCAACTTGGGGACAAATTTTCCTAAGTCAGAGCCACCTGGGCAGTGACGTACACGCCGAGTCCCTTGCTGGGCTCTTGGGACAGATAAAGCCAAGCGTGTAGCATTCCCCAAGTCTGAACACACCACATGTGAGCCGGGAGGGGGGAAGGCCACCGTCGCTATGGCTGTTTCTCTCTCAGGTGTCTCTCCTCCTCCCGGATCAGGGCCGCTGGTCACCTGCCCGAAGAGCCCCTTTCTCACCTGGGCCAGGTGCTCTCGGCAGTCAGTGCTCCTGGGCAACCTCTCTGTCTCAGCAGCCTGGGAGGCCTGCGAAAGTGTCCACAGAAAGATGATGAATATGGGAACATTCTCGGAGTTAACCCCACCTCCCCAGGTGCAGACTTGCTCATGTTCACAGGGGCCCCCGGAGCCTTTCTGGAGAGACCAGTGTAGACGGCTCAGTGGTGCAGACGGTGTCAATGGCCTAACTTGGGAGCATGCTCCGCCCCCCGCTTGGCCTCACTCCGCTCTCCCCCTCCTCCCCCTGCACCTGCCTCTCCAGGGCTCCTTGCTGGGAACCCCCAAAGGCCCCCCACAGTACTGGCTGGGATGGCCCACTGTCTATGCCCACACAGTCTGCACCTGGACAGGTGGGGTGGGGGGCTGGGTGTGAGATGCTGGAGGGAGCACCCTGGGGTGGGGTCTCTCTGAGGTGGTCGGGAGATTCCCGGCACAACTTGGTCTGCTAGAGGGTCTGATGATTCTCTGCCCTTACAGTCGTGAGTCCATGCACGTCGCCGTCTCCGGGTGACTGTCCGTGCTCTGCCCTCAGCACTCGCGAAGGTTGAATGGCTTTCAGTGTTTATTCAAGTGCAGTAACGTTTGACCCCACCCAGCACGAGCGGTAGGACGCCAGCTGCAGAGACGGTCCCCTGGCAGGTCTGATTATCATGCCTGATGCCCCCGGTCACTGCCCATCAGAACAACACGCTCACATCCCGAGCCCAGCTCAGCTCCGAGCACTCAGCGCGCTGTGGGGATGCAGGGCCCTGGATGTGTCCTCGGGGACCCCACACAGGGTTGGAGGCCGCTTTCCTCAGCAAGGGATTCCTGCCGAGCACGTCAAGTGCGGCAAACGTTGAGAAACGAAACCGGTTCAGCCCTGCCCCCCGTGTTCTGGCAGGCTTGCTCGGGGCTCCTGGTCCCGGGCCCATCGGACACGGCATCGGCCTCAGAGTAGTCACTGCATGTAAACTACGGCATTTGAGAGGATCAGACAGCGACAGGCACTCATCCACGGGGTGTGGGTGGAACCCCAGGACCTCTCGACAGGGTCGGCTCACGAAGCAGGTTTCCTGAGAAATGTCAGAGGCGGCCTCTCCTCACATGCGCTTTTAATCCTGACGTTTTACGTTTGTCTCATCCAGGAATTCTTCCTCTCAGAGGAGGGTGACACACACAGACGGGTCCCCACTCAGGTGGTGTTTATCACTGTCAGCACCAGCGGCCGCTTCTCCTCTGTCGTCCTCTGTTCTAGCCCATCGCTGGAACGTCTTCACACGTTTCGGCCCCGCCATGTGCTCTGTGTCCTTCCACCTGCGCCTCCCTGGGCTCTGCTCCGAGACGACCTTGTGCTCCTGTCCCTGGGAGGGGCCGTGGCTTCGCGGAGAGCTGTGCAGAGTCTGGAGTCAGCCGGCCAGTGGGGGGCCCGTGCCGCCCCTGCGGTGTGGCCTGGGTGACGTCACTCCATCTCTCTTAGCTCCGTCTCCTGTCTGTGAACTTGGGAGTTTGAAGAGGGCGTGTCACACAGAGGACGAGGGACGAGGCCTATACATATGGAGTCAGCACTGAGCCTGAAACGTTAGCTATCTCTGTGGGCATTAGTGCAATTGTCTGACTCTTCTGCTTTGCAGATTTCTTTTTCCCCTCAGGAGACGTTGCTCCTCCACAGGATTTCCCTGCTGGCTCCTGGCTATTTGTAAACATCTAAGGTGACTGACTTTAGAACCGAAACAAAGGGAGACAGACGGGGCAGTCCCTGCTGAACAATCACAGTCCCCGTATCTCAGGCATCCATTGTGTGCCAAACACCGTGTCTGCTTGCGACCTTAATCCGCACAACATCCGCGGAGACAAGTACTGTGGTTGTGTCTGTTTGGCAGATGAAGGAAATGAGGTCAGAAGGTTGAAATCACGTGTCCAAGTCCCGTGGCCGGAAGGGGCAGAGCCCGTATTCGTACGAGAGATGGGGGTCTGAGGTCTGCGCTTCTTCTCTGTGCCATGTTTTCTGTCTGCTCCGTTCATAATTCAGAAGTCCTCGGCCCTCGGTGTTCTGTAGCACAGTGCAAACCAAACGGCAGGAAAGCTTTTACTCTGGTTCACGGTTTGCTGAACACCAGCCTGGGTCAAAGAGGTGTTCGGTTCCTCGGTTTCCCTCTTTGAGCTGAATGGTTGGTCACTGGCCTGTTCATAGCGACCTGCCGTGTTCTTGGCTGTGAGCCGAGTTCATAGCCGAGTCTGAAAAGGATGCTCACGTGTGTTACTACGATGCACTTTCTCCCACGTGAGCATTATAGTCTCCGTCTCTCTAGAAATTTGTTCCTTCGTATTCTCCATATTTTCGGCTAGAAGCTTTAATGTGATGGTCAGAGTTGTTCTAAATTCACTGACAGCTTTCCAACATCTGGGTCACATCTGAGTCTGGTCGTATCGATTGCTCTGTCTCTTGACCGTGAGCTTTCCCCCTGGTCTTCTCTTGTGTCTTGTACTTTTTAGTTGAAGGTTGGCCATGGGAATGGACAACGGAAACGGAGAGAATAATATTTACACCTGGAAATGTGCACGCCTCTTGTTTAGCGAGGGCCTCTCTTGGCGGCTGGGGGTGGGGGGCGGGAAGGGCGAGTGAATCCAGCAGGAGTTGAGCTGAGTTGGATGTTGCTGTTTCGTGGTTCCCGTCGGTGTGCCACAGCCGTCAGGTTCTTCTAGTGCTTCCTTGTGCCTCTGGTGGGGATGAAGGTGCTGGGGATTCGTCTCCGTGTCCGTGCTCCAGCCTCAGCGTTAGGCCGTACCTATGAGCCTGTGCCTCAGGCGGGGTCTCTTTGCACACCGGCCCCTCTCCCGGGTCCTCTGCTGTGACTTGTACTCAGTGCCGGCTGACCTCTCGATGGGGGATGGGGCTTCTCTGCTGTCCTGGGTAGTGTCAGGATCAGGTAGGCTCTGTGTCACTAGGTCTCCACCAAGGCTTTCCCGGTGATCCTGGCCCCCCAGTGCCAGCCACACGCTGCCGCGTCATGGGAAAAAAAATCTTTTTAACATTTATTCCTTTCTGAGAGACAGAGACAGAGCATGAGCTGGGAAGGGGCAGAGAGAGGGAGACACAGAATCGGAAGCAGGCTCCAGGCTCCGAGCTGTCAGCACAGAGCCCAACGCGGGGCTCGAACTCACGAACTGCACGATCATGACCTGAGCTGAAGTCAGACGCTCGACTGGCTGAGCCACCCGGGCGCCCCACACTGCCTTGTCATTTTGATGTGTCTTGTGTGGGGGGTCTCCTGCCGTCTGCTGGCAGAAGGTATCTCTTGTGGTCGGGGCCCGGGGTGTTTTTACAGCTCTTCCCCAGGAGGGTGTTTCTCTGCTTCTGTGACCCCTGCCCTTGGCCACAAAGGGTCTCTCTGCACATATGTCATGCAGGTGGCAGGGTTTGCTGGGCTCCCCGCGAAGGGTGAGGGTTTTGCTACATGGGTTGAGCCGGGGAGAAGGGCCTGGAAGGGCTTCATTCCTTTCCCACAGTGGCAAGTGTGCCCCTCTCCCGGGCCAGCACCTCAGAGGGCGGCGTCCTCCAGTCTCCTGACCTTTCTCTTGGGTTCACAGCAAGGTCCACGGGGCAGCGACAGGCGGTGGCACACTCACCACGTGGCTGTGGCTTCTCGAAGTCTATGCTCACAGGCCAGCCAGCCCCCACTGAGCTTTAGAAATCCATGGAACAGTCTAGAAGAAATGTTCTTACCTGCGCCGTGAAAGCCCTGCGTTGCTCTCACTGTGACCCGGACGAGCCAGTGGTCCGTCCCCATGTGTCCCGGGAAGCACCTTCCTTCCTTTGTGTCAGGTCAGCTGCTCTCCCTGCATCCTCTGCTCTCTGCTGGGCTCAGAGCCACGACTTTGTAGGTGACCTGGCCTTCTCTCGTTGCTAGTGTGGGAACATTGCACACTAAGCCCAGCATTGCACAGCCTAAGCGGAGTCCGGACGTGCCCCTTCTCTAAAGGGCACGGTGCTTGTCCTCCTACCCGTTGCATGGACATTGATCCCATGGCCCGTGCACACTGAAGAGGAAGGGAGAGAGGCCCGCACACTGGGAGAGGCGGTTGGCATTCTGTACCGCGACGTCCCCAGATCGATAACACCTGTGGAAGAACCCTTGAAGAAGGGTTACTGATGCTGATGGCAGGCCCGGCCACCCCCGGGGTCCTCTCAGCATTTCCCTGATGCCCCACACTCGGTAACCAGTAGCCCTCGAGTTCAGAGAAGTGGCACCCTTTGTCCCAGTCAGAAGCCCCACGGCGTCAGTGCTCAGGCCTGGACGCTGCCTGGTGGGCACAGGCCCGGGCCGTGGGGACGGGGGCTCGGATGACCAGGTGGAGTCCCGCAGCTCCTCACAGGCTCCCGCAGGGCCCCGCAAGCCCGTGTCCCCTTCCGAGCTGCCATCTGGTTGGCGGTCCTCCATCAGGCTAGACAGGTATCCCGGGAACTTCCTGCGAACCCCCGGGTCTCCCCCGGAGCTTGAAATACTCCGTAAAGCATGTGGGCGCCCCAAGAGGAGCAACTGGTCTCCGAGAGGAAGGCGTTTTCCACAGAAAGACAAGTGAGCAGGATAGGGAACGCGCCAGTAGGTGGTGGAACAGCTTCTGGATGACCGTGGGTGTGCGCCTGCTGTTTCCCCTGCTGCGAGGAGGGCGTCCAGACTGTGCGCCCGGACCCACGAGGGTGCGCCTGACCTGGCCCACTGCCCTCCGCGCCCGACCTGGTGGGGCCGAGCCTGCCTCTCCCACCGTCCATGCCGCGCGCGCTCAGGTTCTTCTGGTTGGTCTCTTTCGCGTCTGGCGGAACGTCGCGTCTGCCTTCCTTCTGCCTAGAATGTTCCTTCTGATGCTCCTCCTTTCCGTCTTGGCACCAGAAGTCCCCTCGCGGAGCACTTCTCGGACGCTGTGAAGGTGGCCTCCCGCATTAGTCTCCCCTTTACTCACGGCCTTCATATCCGTCGTAGCCTCTTCCGCTGTCTGAAATCATCGCTTTGTTACGTATTTTGTTGCATGTTTCCCAGGCAGGAGGGACCTTGTCAGCTCCGGCCACCACTCATCAGCCCTGAGCAGACACTGCCAGGATCTCAGCACATGACTGGTGACACCCCGTGAACGACTGAAGGAGCCGGCGTCTGATGAGGAAGTTCTGTGCCAACTTCTGTCCTCCCAGAGTGGGGGGAGGCGGCTGCTCCCACATCGGGGGGGGGGGGGGCACTGAGGAAAGGGTCAGCCCCCGGGATTTCCCCAACCCAGTGCTGCGTCCGCCAGCCCGGCTGTCTGTCCTCCTTTTCTCTCCGTCCTCTTCCCTCCATCTGTCCTGCGCCTCCCATCCCCGCCCTGCTACTCCCAGTCCTTGGCGGAACAGCCCTTCTGCCCACCCTGACGTCCCTGAAGGTCCCTCTAAACCCACCCTCCAGACTCCAGATGGGGTCACACCCACACCCGCCTCCTCGGCCCTGGGCAAACCCTGCTTCCTGGTTAAGAAGAAAAATTGATGTTGATCCTCCTGGGCCTTAGCGCAAATTTGATGTTTGTGAGGCTGACAGTAACTATTTTCCCCAAAGAAGTGTGCTCGTCAGTGTAGAGGCACAGAGTGCCAGGCAGTCAACTCAGGTGTGTAAAATAACTTGATTCCTTTAGAACTATAGTTTTCCTCCAGAGCCTTCACTCTGCCTAATGGCAGAAAAAGACAGATTCAGTTCCGGGTGAATGGCGTCCGTCAGGGTGTGAGATTCCTCTTCTAGACAACACAGGGCCTTCTGTGTCCTCTCTCAGGTTGACATGGGGTCAGGGTGGGACCCTCAGTCGTCACATCCTGTGCCGACGTCTACTGACCACGCACGTCCCCGTTCGGGGTCTGGTCCTCATGGTCAGTGTGCCTGACCTCACGTCCCCTGACCCAGCACGTGTCCCTGGTGCCCCATCCCTTCTGTGGGACTCAGGGTGCCACACTGCCCCGCCCCCCCCCCCCCCCCCCCCCCCGCTCATCGGGATGTGCAAACCCAGAGGGTCTCTCCTGGGTCCTCTCTACCCTGAAGCCCCATCTGCCAGCTCTTCTCCCCCTGCCTTCGCTCTGGCTGTGCGCAGTCCCCTGAAGCCACCGCTCCCAGAATCCCAGGTGGGAGGCCAACCCAAGTCCCCTGTGTCTGGGCCTCAGATTTTGGGGTGGGGGGGGTGTCTGCGTTCTGCCTTTCAGAGCTGGTGTGGGGGAGGGTGCTGGGGGAGGGCCTCTCAGACCCTCCTCTCGCCTCCTCTTTCTTTCAGATTTCTCTTCCCCAGCCCAGAGATTGCCTTCCCCTGTGAGGGGTAGGAAACTTGAGCCTCTATTCCAGGAGTGAGGGCGTCACAGTGGGGCCGGCTGCTCCTCGCCCACGGTGACGCGACCTCATGTGACCCCGGCCGCCAGTCACTATCTCACATGGTGACTTTGCTGAGCAGGCAGGAGGCGGTTTCTGTGACGGGTCGGGTGTGCACAGAATGGTCGAGGACTGCAGATGAGGGTTGGCCACGGGCCTCACCTGGCCCCCTCTGCTGCCCTGCCCAGCGCCGAGCACACCCTGGATGTGGGGGGCGGGGGACTTCCATTCTCTGAGTCCGCTCGTAATTATGTGTCTGGAAATTGGACCAGCACAGCCCGTCCCCAAGCTCTGCTGTCCCAGCCCTGGCCGAGCCTCCTGCTCCTCGTGACCCGAGATGGCGCACGCTCACCCATGACCGTCGGGGGAGGGCAGAGGAAGGAAGGGCGGGCTTCAGGGGCATAACCAGAGGCACCACGAGTCACTTCCTTCCTCATGCCATTGGTGGAAACTGTCTTGTGACACCGCCTTCCTGCGAGGGAGGCTGGGAATTGCAGTCTTCATTCCGGAAGAAAGTGTTCCTCTAAACCCGGGGGCTCAATTGCTCCAGCCCACAGGAAGGACCAGGGGATGTTTCCAAGCCCCGAGGGCCCTCTCCGCGTATCACTAGATAATCCGAGATGAAGAAGGCGGACCTGAGACCGCGACGCCAGCCGCGTGCAGGTGCTCGCCCACGATGTTAGGAAGAGATCAGACCGGTGCCTTCAGACAGGCTAGAGTTTGGGTCCGTGAGATCGGTGAGTCATTGGCTGATAAATCTCAGTCCGCAAACAAAAAGACAGCAGCTCCCGCTGGAAGGGAGATGGAAATCGCCTCTTAAAACGTTTGCGCCACAGCAGGCTGACGAGCCCGCGGGATGCCTGATGACGTCTTAAATGGCGCCAGCGCCGCTTCGCTCTCTTCAACAGTCATCGCTCTTGTTATTTGTCACGTGACAGTCACGTGACGCACTTCCCGGGACCCGTGTGTCAACCGTCCTTCCTCTGCCGTGGAAATCCAACACGCTGTTCCCTCAGACAGCCTTTCCCTCTCGCGGTCTCTGGTCCCACCGGGTGACTCTCGCCGTGGGGCAGGCGGGATGCTCCGTCCCCCCACCCGCGGGGATCCGGCCAGCCAGACGCCGCTAGTCTGTGCGCACCTGACCCAGACCGCGTGCGGGCAAGTCACTGTCTGAAAGGACTGGGCCGCGCGGCCCGTCTTGCCGAGCAGTGTCGTCCGGCTGAGCCATTTGTGAACGCGCAGTCCTCAGAGTGCACATGTGCGTCAGTCCCGACAGTGCGGGAGGACCAGGCCTCGGTCCCTGTGAGTGATTTTCCTGCACAGTCGCCTCTCACTTGCCTTTCAGTTCTAGGAACAGTTGTCCACCTGAATGTCAGATAAAGGCAGGATCGTCGCAAAGATACAGCCCCGGGAATGCAGTCACGCGTTCCCAGCATTCAGGCATTCGTCTCATTTTCCTGAACAAGCATCATTCTTTGTGCAGCCAGACACCCGAGCCTGTTCGTGGAGCGGCGGTCCCTGAAAGGGCCCAGACACAGCCAGACACCTGGGCCCAGATCTGGGGTGACGATCGAGAACCCCGACACCCAGGTGTGTTTCCAGTTGCTCATTTAAGTGGTTCTGCCTGCTTGGTACATTGCTCTTGGATTTAATGAAGAAAGAATTGGAGCCAGAGAGTCAGCAGTCTCTGGCTCATTCTCCGGAACGGTGAGAGGACATCGGGGAAGCAGTAGTGTCAGTCTGACTCACACGTGAACATTGACGACCATTCAGCGACCCCCAAGAAGCACTGACCTGAGCCTGACCTGTTGGGGCTCAAGATGGACCAAAGGAGTCGGAGCACTTCCTTGAAATTTTCCAAGGTGGAACACACACGGCGTGTATTTCTCTGGTGGCCGGGGCCCGATGGCATGAGGCTCCGGGTCTGTGGACCCCCACGTTTCCCACCACCTGGAGAGGCTGGCCCGTCATGGGAGAGTGTACGGAGCTGGAGCCGGGAGTGAGGGGACGGGAGGATGTTCAGTTGTCTGGTGTCTGCTGCTCCCGAAGCTCACGCCTCTCTGCCTCCCGTGGTGTGATGGCACACCTGACTCAGGTGGGGTCCGGGAGGGACCGGATGGCAACCCGACACGGATAACCAAAGAGTCCAGAGTTGTCAGGGGCGCAGGCAAGTGAAGGGGACCCGCGTACTGCCAGAGCAGCCCTGGGCCTCGCGAGAGCCGGGAGTCTTTATCCTGGTCCCGTCTGCGTGACGAGGGAAGAGCAAGGTTTCTGGGGGCCAGGGAGCGGTGTAGCCCCGGGAGAGCGGCGGCAGGCAGATCTGTGACCTTCGAGGAGCGCAGCCTCTGCCAGAGCCACAGGCCAGCAGGAAAGAGGCAGGAGAAATGCCCCAACTTCCCTCTCTTCCTGCCCTCCAGTCTCCTCCGACTCCCTCAGCTGGCTGAGCCAACCAGAAGGCGAGGAACTGCGTTCAGGCAGACTTGGGCCTCCCTGGACAGATCAGGGCAGGAAGGATGACGAGTGGAACATGAGGGGCGCCCAGAGAACAGCCAGCTCAGCACCCGTCCTCGTGGGCCTTGACCAACAAATGCCCTTGACTTCCGGCATTTGGAGTTCTGTTTCTTTTTTTTTTTTCTTTAATGTTTATTTATTTTTGAGAGAGAGAGTATGAGCAGGGGAGGGACAGAGAGAGAGGAAGACACAGAATCCAAAGCAGGGTCCAGACTCCTAGCTGTCAGCACAGAGCCCGAGGCGGGGCTCGAAGCCGCGAACCTTGAGATCATGACCTGAGCCAAAGGCAGACGCTTACCCGACTGAGCCACCCAGGCGCCCCTGGAATTGTGTTGCTGTCACCCTGTCACCTGAAACCAGGAGTTCTGACCATTCAGTCTATTTCCATGGCTCTCTGTGGGGCCACAATCCGATCACGGACCGTACCTAGCTAGCCAGGGCCTGGTACACGGTACGTGCTACTAACATTCACTGAATGGCTGCTTGGAGGGACACTGAAACCTAATGTAGATGCTACGGGGAAAACTAGTCTGATGGATACTCCCTGCCCCGGTGGTATCACCTTCCTGCTCCTTAGGTGAGAAAAGCTTCCTCCACGTGCTGCTGTCACAGGGCTGGGGAGACGTTGGGCCATAGTCACGGAGCCTCTCCGTTGCACAGACCGCTGCCCAGCAGGGCACCGAGCTCTTAGCGGTTCTTCAGTTACTATGTTAGGGAAAAGAACAGAGGGTGTGAGTGACTGCTGCCGTGTCGACGGGAAGCCACGTGCACCTCCTACAGAAGTGCCACCCACACTAGGGCTTCAGGAGGGCAGCCGCGTCACGACAGGAGCGTCGGACACGGTGGCGCCTCGTTCCCTGGCCCCACTCATCCCTAACCAGACTAGGTGTGTAGGTCTGAGCCAGCCTCAGGCCTGGACACCAGCCACCTGTTTGCGTGGTGGACAGATCCACCCGATGGAAAACAGGCTCAGCCTGGCTGTGCTCCTGGAGCTGCGGTACGTGGCACCGTGCCTTTCGGAGAAGCGTGGCCGGGGCCGGAAGAGGACGGACGCATCTGTTCGGTTTCAGGGTAAAAGCTGGGAGAAACGCCGAGTTCACGACAGGTGGCCCTGGCTCCCCAGGGGAGTTACGGTTATCGGGAAGGAGTATTGATGGCTCTGATGGAGTCTGGAGTGTGTGTTGTCACGGTGTCCAGAGAGCCTCGACCAGTCCTCCCAGGCAGCTCCTCTGCCAGAGTGACTGTTTGCTGTGGAAACTTCTCCACACCTGGATGGCCTGTGACCCAGGCTCCCCTCCCCCTCCCCCACCGCCACCTCGGGACAGTAATGCCCTGGGCCCAGTTCCCTCTAACTCATGCTTTTTGCATTAGGAAGGATGCCTCTCTTGCAGAGAAACGATTTATCCCCAGCCCGTTTTAGCGGGAAGCTGCCCGGCACGCTCTTCCTTTTGCACACTAAGCAAGATGGTTTGAGCTCGGCTCAGGACCGATTCCAAGAGCCGCCGAGTGCCGGGCATCTCTCTGTGAGGACATGTGGTCAACCTGGCAGTGCTCCTCAAGCCACAGATCTTCGGGCTGTTCCCCCCAGCGTGCTGTCCTGTGGACTGTGAGCTGGCCCAGGCAGGGGGCTGTGGGTAGGAGACACAGGGAGACGTAGAGGCAGTGCCTGGAGGACTTTGGAGCGTATCATGCCAGGCCCCTCTGGGTGCGAGAGACAGAAAACCCAGGGCAGACTGGCCTAGAGAAAGTAGGAGATTTACCGACTCGTCTGACTGAACACAATCCAGGACTTCAAAAAGTTAGATCCATGGACGGTTTTCTCTGTCCATTTTATGGCTTCATCTTTGTATTGGTTTATATAATGCCAGCTGCTCCCTGAAGGTGGCTGCTGTGCTAGTTAAGAATAGTCCTTGTGTTAGTTTATGTAAAGGCACCCAGTGTATTAGTTTATATGGTGACAGTCCCTGTGTTTATACAGCAATTCCTGTATCAGTTTATAAAGGCAGCCCCTGCGGTAGTCTGTCTAACAGTCCCTCTATTAGTTTATCTAACGCCAGTCTCTGCATAAGTTTATGTAATGATAGCCCCCTCACCCATCCCCCACCGTACTAACTTACATAAACGCAACCCCTGTCTTACTTTACATAACGGGGCACCCGGGCAGATGGCCACCCCACCTCTAGGCCACCTGCCCAGGTTCAGATCCCACAGTATAGAGGCTCCCTCTGGGACCGGCCACGCAGCTCCCGGGGCTCTGCTTGGATGGACGTGAGTCGTAGGCATACTCTGAGCCAATCACGAGAGTCTGAGAACCGGGCTCCGATTGGCCAGGCCAGGCAGCAGGTCCGAGGTGGTCCCCATCAGGGACTGTTACCAGAGAGGGCTGGGCACTGGGCAGTCGCAGGGCAGGACACCGGACACTGGCTTTTCGCACCCTCTCTCCTGGCTGGCTGAGCTCCTGTCCTGGGAAAGCAGGAGCTCACAGAGAAGCTGAGACCCCGGCCTGATCCCCTGACGAGGACACAGCAGAGCTGCTTGTTCCCCAGGCTGCCTGGACCCCTGGCTGAGACCCCCCGTAGGGAGAAACCTGTACAGAAGGGACTGCCTGCAGGTCAGGGCTCAGCCTCATGGCGAACTGGGGTCTGGGACACCGGTGGTCGCTGGGCACGAGGATTCCCGGGGAGGGGTGCCCTCAAGCAGGCGCTCACGTCATGGACTTGGTGTGGTCCACCGTGCATGTCAGTGCGGTCCAGGAGCTCGCACTGCCTGGGCCCACCCCGCCCCGCCTCAGGATCCCCACAGCTGTTGCCCGAGCCCAGGGCCCGCGGGAGTCCCGTCCAGCAAGGCCGAGGTCCCCACTGCGCGTCCTGATAAGGCCCCAGCGGGTCTCTCTGCGACACTCCGGGGCCAGGGTCTGCAGGGAAAAGGCCGGGCCGTCAAGCGTGGGCTGGTGGGTGGCCGGGGGCTCCCTGGGGGCCCTGCACCCCGCGCCTGCGGTCACGGTGCGGCCACGGGCTCGTGCGGCCTCCAGCCCGCGCTGTCCGCGCTCCGGTGGAGCCCAGGACTCGGGAGGGCGTGGGGCTTGGGAGGAGGAGCCACTGGGGCTATGGACGTGGTCGGCGGGGACAGAGGACGTGCGCCCTGCAGCTCCCCTAGATGGCAGCCACAGACGTGTGACTCTGGATGTGATGTGGGACCTGAGAAAGTAACAGGTGGTGACCCTCCAACATGCGGCTCAGGGACATTGACGTGCAGATACAATGGACCGTTGGACATGGGGACCCGGACGTGAGGTGGGCTGCAGGGCTCTGAGAAAACACATGGACAGGGTGACACGGAGGTGGGACGTGCAGCTTGGACAGACGGCATCCGACAGCTGATACGGGACGTGAGGGGAGACATGCGGCTCTGAGCGAGGACGCTTTGAGGGCCCACTCCACGGCCCGTCCAGCCCCAGGCGGGAAGGCGCCAGGGGAGGCAAGCCCGGGGTGACGGGGAGGGGCCGTGGGGGGGGACAGCAGGTCCTAGGGCTGCGCTCTGAAAGGGGGTCTGGTCAGGCCGGTGGCCAGTTCGGGTTTGGAGAGCCCGGGCGGCTTGCACCCAAGGAGAGAGGGTGGCAGAGTGGGGGTCACCGGCCGGGCAGGCGCCGCAGGCGGGGGAAGAGGGGAGAGGGCAAAACCGCCTTGCCGGTGATGTCACGTGAGCACAGGCCAGGGACACCAAGCGGCATCGGGACGTGGATGGCTTGAGAACGAAGAGACACGGGAGAGAAGCAAACGGGGGTTCCGGGCGTCCGCAGTTTGGTCCTGGACCGGAGGACGAGGAAGGAGGATCGAGTTACGTGGTCAAGGGGGTTTGTCCGGAACGGAGGGGCGGGCGAGTCCCGGCCTGCGGTGGGAGCCACACCTATCAGCCTAGGGCGTGCCCTCACCAACCAAGTGATTTTTAGGGCAATGTGCAGAATTGTTGAGACTTTCTCAAGCAAAGCGAAGCCTCTCAGTCGCAGCCATTGTGCCTGGAAGTGAGCGAAGGGGGGGGTGGTGCAGAATGAGTTCAGAGGACAGCAGAGCTGTTGTGATCAAGTCGCAATGAGAGATTGAGATTCGGCCGGTCAGTGCCCTGGGAGCGATTCTGGAGGTGGTGCTGCAGTCCAGGCAGCAGGTGGCAGTGATGGGAATGGGGTAGCAAGGGAGACCGGGAGGAATGGATGCTGGAAGCATCTGGAAGTGCGTATTTTGGGAGTAGATTGAGCAGGACTGGGTGGGATGTGGGGGTGGCAGCAGGGAGAGCAAGGTAGGAGAAAGCCCGGGAGTGAGCAGAATTCTGAATTCAAGCAACTTGGGGGTGGCGTCGTTTTGCCGAGATGCAGGCTGGAAGAGGACCTGTGTGGAGGGTAGAGTTTGGTGTTGGCCGTGTTAGGTTCGGGATGTCAGGAGCGATACTAAAATACTTAATAGGCGATATTTTCATGGGAAGCTGCTAGTAAGAAGGGGCACTTTCCAGTCGGGACAGGTGTGATTCAGTATGGAGTCGTGGTGGAAATTTCCACCACGTGGAAATCGTGGTGTGACATTGAGGAGGCCCTGTGTCATCAGGAAACTCTGGACTGAGGTTAGGACTGAAACCAAACAAGTGCGGGGGCCGCTGGGATATGGGTGATGTTCACTGCCTGAAACCGGCTATTTCCAGGTGTGTGGAAAGGAAAGTCAAGAGATCTAGGACCGAGTTCTTGGAGCACGTTGACACTGAGAAAACAACAAAGGATTAGGAGCGAGCGAAGACTGAGCCTGAGGGGTAGGTAGAGCATGGGTGGTGAGTTAGCGGGGAAGCCAGGTGACAGACATGTTCAGGAGACTGGCCAGCTGAGTGGGACTCTGTTAAACGCAGTAGGCTGGCGACTAGGAAACCGTTGGTTTGGTAACATAGGGGTCCCTGGTGGCCTTGACAAGAGCGGTTTCGGCGGTGGCGTGGGGATTAGGCACTTGGCCGCAGAGGGAGGTGAGGATACAGAGACAGTCACCATCGACAGCTTTCCGGGAAGCCGTGGGAAGTAGGGTGGGAGCTGGAGACAGAGGAGACGTCCAGGAGAGTGTTAGCATTTTTAAGATGGCGGGTAAGGAGGTGTGTTTGTCCACTCGTAGGACAGATCCAGAAGAGAGGGAGAAGCTGACACCAGTGCAGTGGAGGGGAGGGTTACCGGAGGAGGGTTTGGGAGGAGCAGGACAGGTGAGGCCCCACGTGTGAGTGAGGGTATGGGTGCTGCGAGTGGAAGCACACACCAAACATTGCAGGGAGAGCAGGTGGAGGGCATGGGTGCACAGGTGGGTAAATTGGAGCTCGGTGGAGGGGAGAAGCTGCGGACAAACTGTTTCCTCCATGAAATATGAGGCCAGGTGATCAGCTGAGAACGGAAAGAGAAGGTGAGCTTGAGGACAGAAGGCAAAGGGAAAGCATGATTTTTGAGGATGGAAATGCACTTTGCCAGAGCAGTGCAGTGGCGCAGTTTGAGACCCAAAGACTTGATTTTACGAGGCCAGTGAGCACAGAGCGCGCTTCTCCTGCAGCCACGCTTGGCTCTGGGACAGGTGCACGTTCAGTGGGGCGTTGGTTTAAATCAGGTTCTGTTTTGCCTGGTGACAGCGTGGAGGCGGGAGGTGGGGGGTGCAGGGGAGCTGATGCTGTTGGATGAGCACTGGATCCAAGGTGACTGGGCAGTGCGGGCACAGGGGAATGTGGACAGTGAGAACACGGCGGCCCTGATGTTCTCATGCGGACCACGTGGCCGGAGACTCTGGACTGAGGGCACTGCATCATGTGAGTGAAGGGTCCCAAGTGGAGTAGTGGCCAGCAAGACGCCGGAGGTGGAGAGATTATTCAGGATGGCAAGATCGTAGGAGGTGGGGTGAGGGTGAAGGTCATCGGAGGGGCTAATGTCGAGGAGTGAAGGCCAGCAAACGTCAAGGTCTGTCCACTTTTCACTTGGGGAAGAAGGATGGGCGGTGCCGGCAGGCCGGGGGGCTGCTGAGCTGTGTCGTGATCCGGTGCTGGTTGTCCAGCTGTGTTCACTTCATGACCGTTCACCAGGCGGTTAACTTAGGACTCGGGCACTCTGCTCTCCGTCATAGTTCAGTACAGAATTAAAAACATAAACAAGAAAAAGCGAAGGAATACCAAGACAAGTGACATAAATTATGGTGCGCATTATTACGGTCGTTCCTTTCCCCCGCTTCATCTCTGCACTTAATTTCTTCCTGCACGCACTGACACAGATACCTAACTGTGGGCCTCCTGAATTTTTTCTAAATATTTGTTGTTTCATTTCTTCTAATTAAGTCTTTAATCAGTTTTTCATTAGTAGCATCAACAGGGGATTACATTTAAAAGGGAATAATTTTGGGGCGCCTGGGTGGCGCAGTCGGTTAAGCATCCGACTTCAGCCAGGTCACGATCTCGCGGTCCGTGAGTTCGAGCCCCGCGTCAGGCTCTGGGCTGATGGCTCAGAGCCTGGAGCCTGTTTCCGCTTCTGTGTCTCCCTCTGTCTCTGCCCCTCCCCCGTTCATGCTCTGTCTCTCTCTGTCCCAAAAATAAATTAAAAAAAAAAAAAAAAAAAAAAAAAAACGTTAAAAGGGAATAATTTTAACCTCCAAATACACACTGGTCTGTAATAGTTCTATTTCCAGGGTGACTTGAGAATTTATTTCACAAGTCAACTTCTAGCCCAGCCAGGTGGCGCATTCAGTCCAGGGAGACAGGTGTAAGGGTGTTTTCTTCCAGACCTCTCTGAGACATGTCCCTGGAGATCCTGTGAGTGATGTAAATTCTAGGCCCTTTGTGAAGGGAAGGTGGGCCCCCACTGGTCAGGCACGTGTTCCCCCTTTGTCCTTGTCCAGATGGCCCTAGCATGGGGCTCCCGCGCTCTCCCGCTGTGTCTGGGCTCAGGGAAGACAAAGGCCCCTTTGTTCCTCCTGGGGGCCCCAGAGGTTGGGTGGGAGTGGCTGCCACTGGTCGAGCTCCGTGCCCAGCCCCAGTGCAGGCTGCTGGATGATTTATTTACATGCAACGTCACCCCTCTGGCTTCCTCAGTGGCGGAGATAGCCTGGCCTGTGGCCGTGACAGCGTTCAGAGGGGCAGCCGAGCTCCCTTTTCTGGAACCCAGAGTCTCCCAAAGCTGGGTGGCCCCCGCTTTCCCTGAGAGCTGGAGGCAGTCGTGCTCCACGACAAACGTGTTTGAGATGCACGGCCCCCCTCACACGTGCAGAAGACAATTACTCTCCTCCCTCTGTAATCGATTGCGTGGTCTCTAAAAGTCCCATTTTCCCCCTTAATTTGGTCATCATGATTTTTACCTTTGCTGAGTTTCTTCAAGGGAACCCAATCACTTGGGTTTAAAACAGTCCTTTTGAGAGAATTTCCAATCAGGATTAAGGTTTAGATTCAAGTTCCAACTCCAGATCAGGCTGCTCTGTCTCCCAGCTGTCATCTCCTCTGCTGCTCTTGGGAATAAAAGTGAACAGCGAGCGGGGGTGCAGGGATGGGGAACTTTTTGGGGCTGCCAGATGGAACACATGACTTCCATTTACATTCGAATTCCCGGAAGCTTATTTTTATTATAAATATGTCCTAAAAATGTCACAGAACATTTGTGTACTAACAAATGCGTTATTAGCTTACAGTGCAAATTTAATTGCACGTCCTTGATTTGCTTCAATCAGGCAACCATACCTCACCCTCACCTCTGCTGACATTGCTCCCAAACCTCCTGGCTGCACGGGGTCATCTCTGGCCCCCTGGAGCTTGGACATCAAGGCCAGGAGGGTCCAAGTCACCACCCTCCCCTAACACGGAGCCTGCACTGTTGACCTGCTGGGGTGGAAGAACATTCTGTGGGAGGCAGCAGGCAGCTGAGACGGGTTGATGTGGCACACGAGTGTCTCCCTTGCTCGAGGTTCTGGCGAAGCCTCTTTGATGGGCACCCCTCTGATTGGGCCCCCTCCAGGGGCGGCCCGTGGGTCTTGAGCTCAGCATCTGGCGGTCTCTGCCTCTCTGGGTGGTGGGTGTGGGGCTGGAGCGCCTCTCCCAGGAGCTGTGGGGCACACTGACCTGGGGTGATCAGGCCACTTGGAGAGAAGAGGTGTCTCCACTGTCATGGAGGTCACAGTGAGTGGCACACCCTCGTGTTTACCTCCCCTTCAGGACGCCGTAGCTCTTCAGGAAGCCTGCACAGCCACTGCCCTTGGGTTTCTCAGGAATGCGGCTGGGGCGGGGTCAGAGCCCGGGAGGCGTGTGGGGCTCAGGGAGCAAGGTGCAGAACGGGGTCATCCACGGAGAGCTGAGTCAGGGCAAGACGGGGACATGGGGTGGAGAAATGTCATGGCTGGGGCTGTGTGTGGCCAGAGGTCAAACCTGGCTGATTTCTCATGGCCATCGTCAAAGCCTTGCCCTGGATGTCTCTTGATCCCCCTTCCGATGTGGGTTTCAGTGGTCGACTTTGAAACCCCAAAGCTGGGGATGTTCCCTGGGGACGCTGCTGAGTGGGGATGCGTGTGGGCTGAAGGAGGCCAACAGGCCACACAGCTGCCTCTCGTTCTCCACGCTGGCCGAGTGTCTGGCGTGGGCTCACCCAGCGTGAGGGACTCCGGCAGACGTTTGCACAGCCATGCTCAGAACAACACTGTTCCCAGTAGTTAAGAGTGAAAGCAACCCCAGTGTGCGCCGATAGGCGAACGGATGAGCGAAACCGGTCTGTTCGTGCAGTGAGACATTATCCCGCCTTAAAAAGGAGGGAGAAGAATCTAACACCTGCTACAGCATGGACGAGGGATGGGGATGCGACGCTGAGTGAAATAAACCAGTCACGGAAATGGAAGGACTATGTGATTCCACTTCTGCAAAGCACTCTAGCTGTCAGACTCACGGAGACAGAGCATAGGTGGTGGGCGCCGGGCTTGGGGCGTCCATGTTTAAAGGGGCAGAGTTCCAGAGTTCTTGCAAGATGACAAGAGTTCTGGTGGTGACAGTCCCCAATATGTGAATTCATGTAATACCGCTAGACCGCATGCTTGAAAACAGTGAAGATGGTAAATTTATATTACGTGTATTTTGCCCCAATTAAAAATAATTTTAAGGGACGCCTGGGTGGCTCAGTCGGTTAAGCATCTGACTCTTGGTCTCAGCTCAGCTCATGACCTCAGAGTTGTGAGTTCAAGCCCCATGTTAGGTGTGGAGCCTACTTAAAAAAAATAATTTTTTAATGTTTATTTATTTTTGAGAGAGAGAGAGAAAGAGAGGCAGAGAGGGAGACACAGAATCTGAAGCGGCTCCAGGCTCCGAGCTGTCAACACAGATATGTGTACAAGGCTTTTACACAAGATCTTTTGACACAAGACATGTCGGTACATCTATGTGTACAAGGCTTTTAATTTTATTTCCTCCCTACTTTTACCCATTTTCAAACATCTTACGACGAATCGCTGTAATAGGGAACTAAAATGTTGGCAACATTGCGTGAGGTCACATGGGAACGTCCTCTGTGTCGAGAGTGTGTGAGGGCCGTGCTGGCAGGGGGACCACAGCCGGAGTCCCTTCCTGACAGAGCAGCAAAGTGAGTGTGGAGATCCCACGGTTGCCACAGCTCAGGCGTCCCTGAAGACTGGTGCTGGCAGCCGGCAGAGACGGAGGGAGACAGCAGACAGGCGGCCTGGGGCCCCGGACCCCAGCTCTCCCCTGGGCCAGCCCCTGGGTTCCAGAAAATGCTGCAAGTCCATCCTCCCTCGTTCTCGGAGGCAGCGTCGAGCTGTGCTGTCACTTCTGTCCCCGCCCTGAGACCCTGAAGGGGGAGAGCGGGCCCCAGCACAGGGTCCCGGGGAAGGGTCCCGGCTCCACCCTCCTGACCAGGGTGGCGCTGCCGGGGAGGGTGGGGTTGCCCAGCTGGCGCCGTCCTCGCCACCCAGGGCCTCACGTTGTCCAGGCCTGGGCGGCCGCGTTCCACCCACCGACCAGACCCCGGAATGTCCCGCCGCCTCAGGCTGCCCCAGACACAGAGACAGCGACCCTTCGTTACGGGGCACGGGGGTCACCGTGACACTTGTGGGAGCAGGCAGACCCACCGTGCCTCTCTCAAAACATAGTTCTCAAAGCCAAGCCTGTGGTTCGGTCTCGCCTGATTTTTTTTTTTTTTAATTTTATTTTATTGTTTATTTTGAGAGAGAGAGAGAGAGAGAATCCCAAGCCAGCTCCGCACTCAGTGCAGAGCCTGACTCGGGCTTCAAACCCACAGAACTGTGAGATCATGACCTGAGCCGAAATCGAATCAGATGCTTAACTGACAGCCCCCCGGGCACCCCGGCCTCGCCTTATTTAAGTGAATCGTCAAAAACCTTTGTGTTTGAGCTTCTCTCCAGCAGCTAACTGAGGGGAGTGCAGTGACTGGGGTCTTCCTGAGGGACCCTTCCCAGTCCACAACCCACACACCCTTCTGCTTGGCTATTTTGAAAATGGCCACCCGTCACACGCCCTGCACACACATGTGCACACACAACACACACACTCAATTCTCGGCCAAATAATTTAGTATCCAAGCTGTGACGATTTAGGGACTGAAAGGGGCCACTCTGGCCTTTCATGCCATGTCCACAGGTGCCCACAGGACTGTCCCGGGAGTGCGCCATCCGAGAGGGTCCTTCATGCTCGGGTTCCTGCTTTTCTCTCAAGACATGTTTTCACCCCTCCCTCTCTCGTTCCAGCCACACCAACCTTTCTGCTGCCTCAGAGCCTTTGCGGGTGCTCTTCCTGTGACCCGAGCCACCCTCTCCTCCCCAGGCTCATTTGTACTCGTGCTTTAGGCCTCCGCTGAAACGTCGCTGCCCGGGAAGCGTGTTCACAGCCTCTCCATGTCCACCCTTCCGTTTACACTTCCTTGAGGGGCTCACCTGATTCCCGCTCTAGCACGCATCGCAATTCATAATGACGTATTTGTTTACTGGGATGATTTGTTCAGTGTGGAACTCCTGTGGACCATGAGCTCTGTGCAGGCAGGGACACTGGTGTCCAGCACAGCATGACCACTGGACGTTCAGTATTTGAATGACTTTGTTACGACACCTTTACTTAACGGGGGGAGAAACCGAGGCCAGAGAGAAGGAGATCAAGCCCCTGCAGTCTGATCAGGTCACATCCTAAGGATCGACAAGACTCTCTCCTTTGACCCAAAGATCCCTGTGGATCTTCCTGCCTACGCTTGGACCCCTCACGGACTGTGCAAGAGTCCAGGCTCCTTCCCTGGAGAGCAGTAAATCCACCCTGACTTGGGCAGAACAGCCCCACGCATCGCCCTCTGCCCTCTACTGGGCGTGTGTGCAGGGGGTAGGAAACGTGGTCTCTACCTCCACAGGACAGCTGCGAGACAGAAGACTCTCACCGAGGCCTGGCTCTGGTGATGAGATTTGGGGCTCGGTCCCAGCCCGCGTGCTGGGTGGGAGGCATGTTCTAGTCCCTGGAGGACTGGTATTAATGCCACCACCGAGCTCCGATTCAGCGCCCTCAATCCCCCAGGGCTCCTAAACTGCAGGACATCCCATCCAATAAGCCCAGAATAGCAGGGGGGTTAATGAGCCTGCGAATGAGTTTATCTTGGCAGAAAACACAAGTGCAGAATAATGGCAGTGCTGAAAAGACCATTAGTGGGAACACGGAGAGAAGAAACTAAAATCAACACAGACTCCCCTGCGAAATCCCCCGGAACCCACCTGACCGCTGGTCCCGCAGGAGGCACACAGGTGGCCCAGAGGGCACCGGGCCAGATTGTCAGTTGGCAACAGCAGCAGTGACCCACTTTGGGCAAGAAGCGATTTCTCTTTCCATCAACCACATCGAATCTGTCAGTTTGAAACAGTGAACGTTTTTTCCTGCCATTTGCTGTGTTTTTGCTAATTCTTTCCTTTTTCTGGTAAGTGTACGAGCTCAGGCCTAGTTCAGAAGCAGTGACAGAATTCTCACTCGCACTGGGTTAAGTGAGAGATAAAGCCTGCAGACAAAGGGCTTATTGTAGACCACAGCAGTGTCTGGGTGTCCTGTTTTCTCTCTCGTCTCTGCTTGTCTCCTCTGAGCCAGGATTTCCTTGCAGGGCCAGGAGCCAGGGAGGGAGATGTTTAGTTGCGGCCTTGCCTGTGACAGCAAAGCCTGCCAGCCTCTCCTGCTGGCCCTGCCCGCAGAGGTGTTGGCGGCCTCCGGCCCCAAGGAGCCCCACACGATTTCACGTGGGCAAAACTGCCTCTTGATAAATTCTGCACAAAGTGTCCTGCTGGCCCGGGAGGGGAACATGGCTTTCGTGGTGCCGATGAGTCCTGTGTGGAGAGAAGTCTGTAGAAGCATGAACTCAGATCTAATTTCCCAACCATGCGCCCTGAGCTGGGCTTTCGGTAACCTGCTAAAATGAACGCATTTTCCTTGATTTGCAAATTAGTGTGCCAGGACGAGTCAGGGAAGCAGCTGTTGGGAACGGTTGTTAGAAGTGGTTTTTCAAAACATGGTGACATCAGACAAGGCTCCCGCTCACTGCACAGTTTGTTTATAAATGCTGGAGAGCGGCGCCCCCCCCCCCCAGGATGCCTCAGAGACTCCCTACTTCCCTCCATGGACCAGACTTGGCACCCCAGATTTTGTGATCATGGAACACCTCAAGTCGTTCCCTCCGGGGGCTCCAGCAATTTCTCATCCACATATGGAAACACCCAGATGGTGTCCCATGGCCTGCGGGGCCCTACGTGGCATAGCCCCTGCCTCTGCCGTCGGTGCCCGTCACCCCCCTGCTAATTCTGCCTCAGCCCTTGTGACCCTCCTGCTGTTCCTTGAGCATGCCAAGCTCGCTTCTGCCTCAGGGCCTTTGCTTTTGCTATTTCACTTGCCTAAACACTGTTCCCACAAACCCCACCCTTCCAGTTTCAACTCAGGTGTCACCTCCTCAGAGAGGCCTTCCCTGACCACCTGTCTGATGCATCCTCCTTCGCTAAGTCACACTCACGTCGCCCTTTATCGTTTTCTTCAGCATACTTGACACTCTCGGAAATTATGCGCCTGTTTGTTTAGAGTATAGTTTCTGAGTCCACCGATTCTGGGACCGTTTGCCTTCTCTGAACGTCAGTAGCACCACTTCCTATGTGGCCTTGGAAAAACAGCTTGGTTTCGCGGTGGCTTCCTCAGTGTTTCATTCATCAGTTGGGGATAATGAGAACATCTGCCTCGGGTGTCAATGGCACCAGTTGAGTGATTTAACCCAAGCGAGGGGTTTAGAACAGTGTGTGGTGCATATAAATGCTATGTGAGTGTCTATCGTACGATTACTTCATCTGTGGCTTCCCCTGCCGCCGTTCCCGCTACCACCGCCGCCACCGTCCCCACCACCATTATCGGCACCCCCGTCACTGTCACCGTCGCCACCGCCGCCACCACCCTCAGCGTCACCACCGTCGTCACTGTTTCCTCCCGAGAACGTACACCCGGGGGCAGCACTCTGCCAGGGTCTGGGACGGCGGCTGGCGCGTGGCAGGCAGGGAAGTATTTATGGACTGGACGTGCAGTTACCGAATGTACACTTGCAAGTAGCCCGTGGCGGCGGGGCTCGGCCGCAGCGCCAGCTTTACACGCAGCGCGCTGCCGGCTGCCGGAGCCTGGATGCTACGGGGTCAAGAATACACACCAGCCTTCTGCCCACGCTGGATGCGTTTCCAGCTTTGCCTGCGCCCCTGGCTCCTCTGAGTCACACGGGCTCCGTGTTGCCTCATTGACTAAGTGTCCAGGCAGATTAAACGATGGCTTACGCATCAATACCGTCGTGCCCTGGGAGAGGCCTGGGCAGGAGAGCTCTCTAAATAAAGACCTCTAATGATGAGTGTGTGACCCTGGGCAAAGGGAGGTGGGGGAGAGAGCTTCCTTTTCGTTAGCTGAGGCCAGGAGACGCCAGGCGGGAGGTGTGGGGCCGGAGCCTGCGCTGTGCTGTGAGTCACAGAAGCCTGGCTCGTCACGCCGCCCGCGGGCTCTGCTGGGAAGAGGCTTTTTGAGTGGATTTGGGAGAGTAGTCCTAAGGCCACTCAGAGCTGAAAAGGAGGCTGAGAGGCTCAGCCCCTGACTTTGAGCGCCTGCCCGGAGGCTGCGAGGGAGAAGGCGCTTGGGAGGGGCTCCGGGGGCCCCCTCCTGCCGCGCCTGCAAAGGGAGGAGATCCGATGATCTGCTCATGACCTGCAGCACGCCGGGTCGCAATGGGAATTCGGGTTCTGTAATGGGAATCGTAGTCTACTAATCTAGAAGAAAGAAAATAAGAGAAACAGCCCTCTTTCCTGTTGCCGTCAAAATCCATCATTTATGAAATGGTCCTTTTTGTCCAGATACTTAGCTTGTTAAGTTGCTGATGCTCACGCACCTCTTATGTACCAAAAACCGAGGTGGCTCTTTCCTCAGACAGATCTTTCATAAATTGGAAATCACCTGTATGTACCAAAAACCGAGGTGGCTCTTTCCTCAGACAGATCTTTCATAAATTGGAAATCACCTGTGCTCTCCAGGATGTCATGCGTCCTCAGGGAGACGGTCTCCTCGGGCGCAAAGTTCTCTTCGGCACACACAGATCTCCCAGCCGCTCTCTCTGTTTCGGTTTGCCCAGGAAGGTCCAGAGTTGGGGCTCAGTCTTAACCCCATTTTCCATGAAAGAAAGGGAGGGAGTGAGGGAGGGGCTTGCCCAAGATCCCCCAGCATGTCCCCTCCCACACGTGCTGCCAGTCGATCCTGCTAATCATCAGAAATGCCCCCGGTCACCCTCTGATGAATTAACCCACATGGCCTTTCTTCCTTCACCCCACCAGCACTGACTTTGCAACTTTTCAGGGAAGAGTTGGTTCTGGGGAATAATTGAGTCCCACATTTTGCATTTGACTTTGAGAGACTCACAGTTCAGATTTGGAGGACTATTTGATTAGTCTCACGCAGTTTTTGCCATCTCTGAATTCGCTAAAATCGGCCAGTCTGGATGGTGGCAAGACCAGGTTTGGGCAGCACGGCAACCCTGGTAAACAAGGTGGGAGGGTCCGGGAGTGCAGGGGCCTTGGGGGCATGGGAGGTGGGAGGTCTCCCCGTGTCCCCCACGCGTGCAGAGCGGGGCTGTGCCATGAAGAAGCTGCACGGAGCCCTCCACCCGCACTCCCTGAGGGCTGGCGACCCCAAGGGGTCCGAGGCTGGAGGAGGCAGGGGAATGCCTGTGTGGGCGTCGTACGCAAGGTGGTGAGTCTGCAGCGTTAGCTGTATGGCCCGGTGGCCAAGGCGATCACAGAGCAGTGGGACCTCGATGTTCATGAACACGTGGACGCAGCATCAGGCTCCACCCCACCCACCCTCACGTGTTCGCTCCGCACAGACCCCCGGCTTGAGGACGACGCTTCGGAGGGAGACCACGTGACCAGGTGGGCTGGCCACACAGCCTCACTGCCCTCCCACCTGGTGGCCCGACCGGGGACTGTATCCACAACGACCCCTGACGGTCCACTGCCTGCCCTGGGCTCCCCACCTCCTCCCTGGCCCCCGGGTCTGCGGACGGGGACGGCTGTCTGCCCTTGGCAAGTCCCTGGTGTGTCAGTGCCCCTGGCACTGTGCCAGTCCCTGTGCCCTGTCCACAGCCCCGAGGACAGCCTCTCTCTTAAACGGTGCCCACGAACTGCCTGTGCTGATTCTCTGCCCTCGGGACCCCGAGTGGAGCCCCAGAGAAAGTCTGAACCATTGGAGGTGAGGCTTCTCGCCCTGGAGGAGCCGGGGCTCACGGCGGACAGAGTTCCTCTGTGCACCTGACAGGTGGCCTGGGCTCACGCCCAGCCAGCCCCCCTCCCCTCCTCCCCTAGAAGGGGGCTCGCAGTCACCTGAGAGGTAAAGCTGTGGCTGCCAGATGCTCGCAGTGCGAGAGGACACACGTAGGAGGGGGTGAGCCGACACGAAGAAGCATCTACAGGGACGGCGGGGACTCGAGTCTCCCCAGTGCCGAAGCTTGGAGGACGTCAGCTCCCGGTGACACCGTGGAAAGTATTAAACATGGAGCAAAGATTTAGGGGACGAAAATCTGCATTGACCCCTGCCAAGCTGTGTCTGCAGGCCACAGCAGGAGACACGGGTCCCTGGCTGATGTGGGGACGCAGCCTGTGACCGAGTGCGGGGAGGTCATCAGGGTGGTCAGGGCAGAGCCCTCGCCAGTGGCCGGTCATCAGCCGGGTTGGTAGGAGATGCGTGTCCTTGGGGGACGTGCATGTCTGTTGGTAAACATCCTGCAAATTTACAAGTGGGGAGGACGGTCAGCATCACAGTAATTTTCCTCACCCCCTCGTGTTAGCTCGGAGCGTTAAATAGCCTTGTAAAGTCATAGCTATTTTTGGGAAGGACAGTGTCCTTGCACAAATACAAGGATGCTTAAGAGTCAGAGCAAAACACGATCTACAGGAGACGGCGGCCTGTGCTTCCTCTCTGCCATTAAATTACTTGGGCTGACAGCACGTCCAAGTATTGAATACACAGGCGTTGGCACCGTGTGAGTGCAGTTCCTGTAAGCCCAGTGTTGGGAAGAAAGGTCACAGAGGAAACTCTCCGTAGAAAGATGAAAGGAAACCCGGAAACAGACCCAAATGTCCCGGCACAGTGGTGGGGGGGGCGGCGGGGTGGAGAAGGCGGGAGAGGGAGAACATCCCCAGAGGTGGTGAAAGACGCAGCAGGGCAGAGAAGGCCAGTCCCCGGACTCGGTGGGGCTTTTGCCAGGTCGGCCTTGGGTTCTCACCAGGAGGTTTGCGGACGAGGGGCCACTGCTCATGGCAGGAAGTGCACACACACCTGCCCCAGAGAGCGAGTTCCGAGTTTGCCGCGGCCACACGACCCCAGGGAGAGACGTCGTATTCAAACATCACTGCGTCCACACTGACCGGGACTTCTCCCTAGCCTGCGGCCCTGTCTACGCTGACCGGGGGTGTCTCCCTAGTGTGCGGCCCTGTCTACACTGGCTGGGGATGTTCTCGTTCCCCAGGTGTGTCTACAGTTGCCTGGGATTATTTCCTCATCACCCCCTGTGTTTTACACTGATCTGGGATGTTTCCATTGTCTTGCTGGTGTGTCTACACGGGCCTGGATTATCTCCTGACTCCCCCACCCTGTCCTCACTGGCCTAGGATGTCTCCCTAATTCTCCGGATGTATCTACACTGAACAGGGATGTTTCCTTACTCTCCCAGTGTGTGTACATTGACAAGGTTCTCGTCTCTAGTTACCTTGGTGGGACTACACTGACCTGGTGTAGTCCCACCTCTCCTGCTGAGCCTACACTGAGCCTGCGGTGGCTCCCCAGCCCCCCGGGGCCTGCACGGGCCACATGAGCTCCGTCAAGGTTTGCTGCCAAACCAGCCTGGAGCCGGTGCTCAGGGCCCCTCCCCGCCCAGCCCACGGCTCTCAGCCAGGAGCACTGGCTCCAGTCTGGAGGCGTCCGTTCGGGACTCTTTCCCGGCCTGGGAATCTGCTTCACACAAACTCTTATGTCAGCAAGTTAACAAGCCCCCGCCCCCCAGGGCAGGTGCCGCCTCCTGCCCTCCCCCCAGCTGGACCGCCCACCCAGCGCGGGGCCGCCTGGGCCGGAGCCGGAGCCACAGAGCAGAGGCCCAGTGGCTGGGAGGGAAGGGCTGGCTTCCTCCACCCCGAGGACTGCCCCGTGTCCCAGGAGGGAGCGGTGGTGCCCGCGGCCCGTGACCCGGGCACCGAGCCCGACGGAAGGGAGGTGAGGTGGGGTGAGCGGTCGAAGCGAGAGGCCTGCTCGAGTCTCAGACGCCCGTCCCTGCATCTCAGGCCGCGGCCCCGAGGGTTCGGGCCCCTTCCCCAGTCGGGGCCTCTGACAGCCCCCTTGAGGCCCCCCCAGGTGAGGCCCCCTAAGTGTGGACCGCCCCCCCTAGTTATGGGCCCCGGGTGAGGATCCCTCGGTATGGACCCCCCCTAGATACGGACCCCAGGTAAGGTTCCCCCAGATGTGGGCTCCCAGGTGAGGCCCCTTGAGAAGCCCCTACAGGTGAGGGCCCAGAGAGCTGCCTTCGGGGGTCTGAGCTCATGGACTTGACGGGGAGCAGGCCTGGCCACGCACGGGGTCTTCTGGGAGGGAGGCCCACGCGTCCCCTGTGCTCACCCTCAGGCCGGTCTCTGGGAACGGGGCTGCGCGTCTCTAGACAGTGGGGTTGGCACCAGCAGTCGGGACGCCTGGGTCCCCACGGTTCCCTGGCGTCTGTGCCCCCTGGGGAACTCAGGGCGGGGTCCGTGCATCGCCCACACTTGCCTGAGTCCCCAGGTGAGTGGCTTTGCAGCAAATGCCCGAGCGTGGGTGGGAGGGAGGGAGCCCAGCCAGGGGCGGCCCAGCGCCCTGCTGGGTGTCACCTGCAGCTCAGCCCAGGGATGAAGGGCAGGTGTGTTTGCTGTGCTCTGTGGCCTTAACTGCAGGTGTGAGCAGCAGCAGGAGGAGGAGGAGGAGGAGCGTGTGTCAGGAAGGAGTAAGGAGCTCTGTAGGGAGAGGCTCCGGGTTTCCAGAATGTGGAGCCGGCGTCCTGCCTCAGGGCCCAGCCCGCGACTGGATCACAAGGGGACCTGTGTCGTAGACCTCAGGCCGTGGGGCCGCGTTCGGGGGCAGCAGAGCCCGGCTCCAGGGCGAGGACGTCGTCCTTGCGTGATGAACGTGGGTGCAGGTTAGAAGCCGCGCACGGGCAGAAAGCAAGCGGGCCGTGCGGCAGGACCCCCCGAGCCCCAACGGTTCCCTCTGAGCCGTCAGATGGAGCCCCGGCTGGTGCCTGGGTGGGCGCTGGGGGGTTTGCTCTGCCCCTGAGGCTGCAGGAGGGAAGGGTCTGTGGGGAGCAGGGGCCCTGGGCACCTGCCTGCTCTGGGACCTGAGGGGCTGTGGGGCTGGCTGGGAGCAGGGGTGACTGGGGGCAGGGGCCCCGCCGGAGAAGACCCGACTCAGGAGAGCAGGAAGTGGGGGTGCAGGATGGAGCGGTGCTGTCTGCAGGACTGGGCCAGCAGGGAGGGGTTTCCCACCGTCCCGTGGGAGGCTGCCCGACGGGTGGTGAGCTCCCTGTCACCGGGAGGATTCGAGCACATGGGTGATTGGGGCTCTCCTGGCCCCGGGCTCTGAGACAGGAGCCCTGGGGGGGGCGGGGGGGGGTGGCTGGAACGTTCCGTCTGTGGAGAGGAGCCCTGGTCGGGGATGACCCGGTCTGGAAGGCACCGGCAGCAGGCAGGACTGGGAGAAGTCTGGCCCCCAGCCCACGGCGGGGTCCCTCGGGAGGGGTCTTCCTGTGGGACAGCTCGGGATGTGCTGACTGAGTCACCCCCTCCCTGAGCTGTTGTGTTTGGTGAACTGATAGGGAGGCTCGTTTCTGATTCAGGACCTGGTTCCCCCCAGTCCCCCAGTCCCTCTGTCACAGGTGGGGGAAGGGGAAGGAGGAAGCCAGGGAGCCCTGTCCCCGTGGCAGCCCCCCTTGGCATCGCCCCTGTGTTAGGCCAGAGTCCTGGTGTCTGGGAGGGGCAGGTGGCCAGGGCAGGGTGTGGTCTCCGGCATGGCAGGGGATGCCACGCAGGGCGGGGGGGAGGGGGGCAGGCGGGGTGCTCAGGATGCTGACTGCTCCCCGTGCTAGGCAGGTGGACAGAAGCAGAGATGGCAGGACACAGTGCAGCCCCAGGAAGGGCCCCCAGTCCAGCCTGCAGGCCCTGCCTGGAGCGGAACCTGTTCCCTCTGGGACAGTCCCTGCACCTGGGGCCACGGCAAGGAGGGACCCCCAGATTCCCACGGGAAGTGATCCCAGCGCCAGGTGCTCGTGGTGTCGCCAGCGGGGCACGGTGGTCGGGACGGCCCGTGGGCTCTGTTGACCCCGCCAGGGTTTGTCCTGCTTGTTTGAGTCCCCGCAGGGGTGGGAGGGGGGCCTGGGCAGGGTCATCAGGTGAGGTTCGAACACCCCTGGGTACCTGACTGAGCCCCGGGCAGGCAGTGCCTGCAGCCCTCAGGGTCACCTGGGCTTCGTGCCCCAGGAGCTGACTCTCCCAGGGGGTGGGAGCGTCTCTCCCCACCTGCCTCCTGCCCAGGGCTGCCCTGACAGCCTCCGCCCAGCTGAGGGGGCCGGCACGGCGGGGGGGTTTGTGGGGGGGGGCTGCACCTGTGTTTGCACAGAATGACCCCAGGTGGCTGGGTATTTTAATTTAAATAGTTCAGCAGGAAGCATGAAAATCAAGCTGGGCATATTTCTGCTTAAGGACAACATATTTTAAATACTTATGGATTATTTATTCCCTTAATTCTCCTGAAATGCAACCGTAAATCCTTATTATTAGATTTTTAACGAATATTAACTTCTCAAGTGAAAGTCAAGTTTCTGCTCTTCTCGGAGAAGCCGAGGGAGGGGGCAGAGTGCGTCTGTCAGGCTCCGGAGGCGCCGACTCCGAGGGCAGGTCCTGGTACCCGGAGCCCCCCGGTCAGGCCCACCAGCCGCGTGGGTCTGGGGTCTTTACAGGAAGGAGCGGGGGTCTGGGGTCTTTACAGGAAGGAGCGGCGCCTCCCCTGCCCCTGAGGAGGAGAGGGAGGCAGGACTGAGGCGAGGGCACGGTGGCAGAGATGTCCCCACCCATCACGGTTCCGTGGAGCAGGTCTGCTCAAGCAGAAGTTTCGGCTCTGAGCCTTAGGGGCCCGTCCGGGCCTCGGGGTGCGGCTCGCTGGGTGCAGGCCCCAGATCAGGCGTGAGCCCGGCCCGCTGGAGGGCCGGTGGGGCCTGAGCGGGTGCGTTGTGGGGTCAGGGGCTCCGGGGGAGCTCGGTGGGCGGCCAGCTCTGTCCTCCGGCAGCTGGCTCAGAACTGCAGTGGTCCTCGTGAGTCCCAGCCGGTACTCCCGGGCCCTCGACACTTAGCTCCGGGCAGCGCCTGTCCCACAGTCCGGCTGGGCTGTTCACCCTGGAGAGCCGTGGGCCGTGTCCTGCAGTCTCGTCCTGTAATTATCAGCCACTCAGGGACGAGGACCGGGCAGTAACCGCGTGCCTCCCTCCTGAGGGGGGTCTCCTGTCCCGCAGCATCCTCAGCAAGGCCTGATTGGTTCCCCGGGAGAGGCCACCCTGGGGGTGCTGACTGAGCCTCCCTTGGCCTCCAGGACATGGGTCTGAGGCTCCGGGTGGCTCCTGTGGGGGCTTGGGGCTGCCCAGGGGGCTGGGCGGGTGGTCCCCGTGCAGGGGGAGCCTGGTCCCCTAGCCGGGCAGGCAGCCCCAGGTCACCAGCGAGGCCGCTGAGGCACAGGTCGGGGCCCTGGGCTCTGGCCAGGCTGCCTGGGCTTGACCCCCGGGGCCGCCACCCCCTGGAGGTGAGGTTGAGGCATCCTTGATCGAGCCTGTCTGCACCTGTGGGTTCCCGCCCGCAAATGGGGGTGATGATAAATGCCTCCCCCAAAATGAGACAAGGAAGTGCTCTGAGCGTGGCCTGGTGCAAGGTGAGCTCATTCAAACTCAGGGTCAAAGCCCAAAGGAGGCTCAGGCCCCGGATCCCACATCCTGTGTGCTCAGCAGGCAGCGGAGTTTCTGACTGTAATTAACAACAGACCCCCCCCCCCCCTGCCATGGGAAGTCAGGCACCGCCCACCCTGACCAGGTGCTTGTGGGGTGGAGGCTTTTTAGGGCCCTTTAGGTGCAGCCCAGCACACCACCAGGACGGGAGTTGTTAGCCACCGGGGCTCCCCAGAGCTCCTCGGACATCCTCTTTCAAAGCCACTGCCATGTGGGGGTCACCTGGGGAGTTTGCTGAAATAGAGGCTCTGAATCAGGCGGGGTGGAGGAGGAGGAGGAGGAGATTTTACATTTCTGCAGAGCCCTTCCCCTCCTGCTGCCTGAGTTCTTCCGAGGGTCCCCCCGCCCCCAGCAAACCCCCTGCGGAGTCTCTGCTGAGCATGTGGAGGGTCACCCTGAACTTGGCCAGTCTGGCTCCAAGCTTGTGTCACCAGACAGGCTGTGGCAGTTCTCCCCAGCCAGTAGCCGGGAGGCTGGGGAGAGGCTGGTGTTGAGGATCCTGATTAGCCTTTCCTCTGGACTTCCCCGAGGTGACTTCTGGTGGCACAGGACAATGACACCCACTCTGACAAAGTTTCCTGTTCAATTACCCTTCAGTCTCCTGATTAAGTAGCAGCCGCCCCTGGGGGCTGGCTTGACCTGACCCCTCTTTGACCCTTGCCAATCTTCAGGCGAGGTCGGGCCTCTGGCCGGTGGTGGTGTTTGGCTGGCTTTTAAATAACCGGGCTGTTTGGAGGTGTTTCATGTATCATTTCCAAGGAAGAAGAAATGAGTCATTGTTTTAAAATAACTACTTTTCTACAGAGTAGGTTTAGGTCTCCGACACAGCTGAGAGGAAGGTCCAGAGATTTCCCTCACACGCAGCCTCCCCGTTACCAACGGCCATGGGACGGGATGTTTGTTACAACTGAACCTACACCACACGCCGGTGGCTTACCTTACCGCTCGTTGGCTCTCGGTGTTGGACAGTCTGTGGGCTCGGATGGATGTGTAACAAAATGTGTCCGTCACGGCGGTGTCACACAGAGTACATCCACTGCCCTAGAAATCCTCTGTGTATCCTCCGCTCACACCTGCCCCACCAGCTGGCCGCCACTGATCCTTTACTGTGTCCTTGGTTTTGCCTTGTCCAGATGCCATGCGGTTAGAATCGTGCGGCCCGTGGCCTTTCCAGGGCGGCTGCTGTCACTTAGTGATACGCGTCCAAGGTTCCTCTGCATCTCTTTGGGCCTTGATGGCTCACTTTCTTTTCTTTTCTTCCTTTTTGAGCTTTATCGAGTTATAATTCACATAAAAACATTTGTGTGAACTTAAAGTGTACCATAAGTTGATTTTGAAACACTCAGGGGACGCCTGCATGGCTCAGTCATTTGAGCTTCTGACTTCGGCTCAGGTCATGATCTCACAGTTTGTGGGTTCGAGCCCCCGCATCGGGCTCTGTGCTGACAGCTCGGAGCCTGAAACCTGCTTCGGATTCTGTGTCTCCCTCTGTCTCTCTGCCCCTGCCCCCATTTGCACTCTCTCTCTCAAAAATAAATAAAACATTAATCATTAAAAAAAGGAAACACTAAGATAATGGAAAAGCTAACAGATCCATCATATCACATAATTATCATTTCTTTTTTGTGGTGAGAACATTGAAGATCTGTTTTAACAATTTTCTTTTTTTTTTTTAATTTTTTTTTAACGTTTTTTATTTATTTTTGGGACAGAGAGAGACAGAGCATGAACGGGGGAGGGGCAGAGAGAGAGGGAGACACAGAATCGGAAACAGGCTCCAGGCTCCGAGCCATCGGCCCAGAGCCTGACGCGGGGCTCGAACTCACGGACCGCGAGATCGTGACCTGGCTGAAGTCGGACGCTCAACCGACTGCGCCACCCAGGCGCCCCTGTTTTAACAATTTTCAAGTATGTAAAAAAGTATCATTAACCACAATCCCCACACACAAGACGCCCAGAATTTGTCTGTCTTGTGACTGGTTAAGCATTAACTCCCCATATCTCCTGCCACTGAGGCCCTGGTAAACACCGCTCTATCCGTGTTTCTATGACTTTGCATTTTTTAGATCCCACATACATACTTCCCTTTCTTTGTTTCGCTGTTGCACTTAGCATAATGCCCTCCATCCATGCTGTTGCAAATACAGGACTTCTTTCTTGTGCCAGAATAACGTCCCGTTACATATGCACCACATTTCCTCTATCCCTTCGTCTGTTGACAGACACGTAGGTTGTTTCCAGACCTTGGCTGTTTCAGTGATCTGGCAGTGAACACGGGAGTGCAGATATCTCTGTGGTAATCCGTTTCATTTCCTTTGGAAATACTCCCCGAAGCAGAGCTGCTGGGGCGTAGGGTGGTTCTAGTTTTAACTTTTAGAGGCACGTCTGCTGTTTTCCAGAGCAGCTGCACCAGTGTGCGTTCCCACCAGCAGCGCCTTCTACACATCACGACCGATACCTGCTGTGGCCTGTGCTTTTGTCCAAGGCCTTGCTAACAGGTGTGAGGTGGTGTCTCATCGTGGGTTTGGTCTCACGGCCCCGACGATGAGTGAGGCTGAGCGTCTTCTCATGCGTCTGCTGGCCGTCTGTGTCCTCCTTGGAGAAATGTCCATTCAGGTTCTCTGCCTGTGTTTTAACCAGATTGTTTCTGTGGTTGTTGTTATTTATCGAGTTGTATGCTCTTTATGTGTATTTTGGATATTTAACCCCATATCCAGTACATGGTTTGCAAATATTTTCTCTCATTCTGTGAATTGCCTTGTCAGTTTGTTGCTGGGTTTCTTCTGATGCACAGGAACTTTTTAGTTGGATGTAGACGCCCTTGTTTATCTTGGGTTTTGTTGCTTGTGCTCTTGGTGTCGTATCCATGAGATCATCACCAAGGCCAATGTCAAGGAGCATCTCCCCTAGGATTTCTTCTAGGAGCTTTAGGGCTTCATGACTTATGGTAAAGTCTTTAATCCATTTCAAGTTAATTTTTGCGAGTGGTGGAAGATAGGGGTCCAATTTCAGAAACTGGTCCTGTCAGTGTTCGGGACTTTGGCCCTTCTAATGCGTAGTGGTGTCTCATGGTGATTTCCCTTTCCCTGATGGCGTGTGATGTGGGGCATCTTCTCATGCACTTACCTGCCAGCTGTATCTCTCCTTTGGTGAGGTGTCTGTTAAGGTCTTTGGCCCATTTTTTGAAAAATTTTTATTTATTTTTGAGAGAGAGACAGAGTGTGAGTGGGGGAGGGGCAGAGAGAGAGGGAGACACAGAATCCAAAGCCGCTCCAGGCTCCGAGCTGTCAGCACAGAGCCCGATGTGGGGCTCGAACTCACGAACCGTGAGATCATGAACTGAGCCAAAGTCAGATGTTTAACCGACTGAGCCACCCAGGTGGCTCTTTGGCCCATTTTTAAATTGGGTTGTTTGTTCTGTCATTAGTGTGTTTTAAGAGTGTTTATGTTTTGGGTAATAGCGTTCTATCAGACGTGGTTTGTCTTCCCAATCTCTTGACAGTGATCTTCACAGAACACAGGTTTCTAACTTTAATCAAGTGCAGCTTACCAGTCTTTTCCTTCATGGGGCGTGTCTTCAGCGGCACTGCTGAAAATTCGTCATCTTGCCCAGGGCCGCCTGGGTTTTCTCCTGAGTTATCTTCTAGAAACTTCAGAGTTTCGTGCTTTAGGCCTGTGATGCATCTTGAGTTGAGTCTTGTGAAATGTGTGCGGTCTGTGTCTGGACTCGGTTGGTGTTTCTGTGAGGACGTCCAGCTGTTCGAGTGCCGTGTGCTCTCCTGCCAGAAGTCGGTGACTGTGTTACTGGGTCTGTCTCTGGGCTCCACCCCACTGAGCCAGGTGTCTGTTCTCACCGACCCCACACTGTCCACACTGGAGCTGGAAGTCAGGGGCCAGTGGTCCTGTTATTTTCTTCTTTTCCATTAACATCATGTTGACTATTCTGGGTGTTTCCATCTCTCTATAATGCTTAGAATCAGCTTGCTTACATTCGCGGAATAACTTGCTGGGATTTCACTGGGATGGTGTTGAATCCATACATCACTTTGGGAAAAACTGACCTCTTGGAGATGTTGAGACTCCCTGTTTGTGGCCTGGAATATCTATCTAGTTCTGTGATTTCATGTATCAGTTTTACAGTTTTGGTCATATAGATCTTGTCATGTTTTCTTAGATTTATACCTAAGTATTCCACTTTTTGGTTGCTAATGTAAATGGTGCTGTGTTTCAATTCCCTTTGTTAAAAGTGAGCCATTGTAATGAAAAGTGTAAAAAGAAAGTTAGCACAAGCCATCAAGGTGTGGTGTGCAGTGTGAGGGAGGGTTTGACTTGGAGGGTGATGCACACGTGGGGATCTGCTCGTCCTGACCTCAGCCACCGTCCGGTGTGCTGGCCACACGGAGCTCAGCACATCCCTAACAGTTCCTCACCTTACCGCCGGCCTCCTCCTGACTCCCACACTCCCAGCTCTTCCTCAAGGCCCACACTCTGCCGGTTCTGGTTCTGGCTCCTTCACCCTCCTCCTCCCCCTCCCCCACCCCTCCCTCCCTCCCCCTCCTCCCTCTTACTCCCTCCCCCTCCTTGTCCCCTCCTCCCCTCCTCTTCATGCTCACCCCTCCTCCTCCCTCTCCCTGCTGTGACTCCAGGCCATCTTTAAATTTTTTTTTAACGTTTATTTATTTTTGAGACAGAGAGAGACAGAGCATGAATGGGGGAGGGTCAGAGAGAGGGAGACACAGAATTGAAACAGGCTCCGGGCTCTGAGCTGTCAGCACAGGGGCCCGATGCGGGGCTCGAACTCACGGACCGCGAGATTGTCACCTGAGCCGAAGTCGGCACTCAACCGACTGAGCCACCCAGGCGCCCCTCCAGGCCATCTTTAATGCACACCATTGTTGCTGGCTTTCCCCCTCTGCCTCTTGCCCATGCGAAGTCATCCACTGGCACAGGTAAGACACCACCGACCAGTGGACCAGCAAGAGGAGGAGGGAGGAGGAGGAAGGAGAAGGGAGGAGGAGGGAGAGAATGGCGGGAGCAGCCTCTGAAAGGAAGAAGTGACACACATAACTCCCCCCCCCCCAACACTTACTTGGCCACAGCAGGGTCTCTGGGGCGCGCCTGAGTCCGGCAGGGTTGGGACCCATAACCCTGTCCCAAGGAGGAGATGCCGATAAAAACAGTGGGACCCGTCCCAGTCCCTTTCCTAAAAGAGCGCGTCCCCGATCGTCTCCGGGAATGACCCATCTGTCTTCCTTCTACTAAAGTTTACGTCACAAATCCCAAGTGAACGACGCAGTAGATTTTCACAGTGAGCACCGGGTGTGACCTGCGCTCGGGTCAGAAACGAGGCCGCCCGCGGACAGGACCCCGCGGCCTTTCCTCCGGCATCGGCAGGTGCGGAGGCCCCGCAGAAACACCTGCCCCGTGTGTCTGGCAACAGTAGCCGGAAGCAGTGGGCTGGAAACGTCCCAGGGCCTTCGAACGAGCGGGGCGGCGCTTCTGCAGGAGAAGGGGCCGGGTCTGGGCCGGGTGGGCTCCAGCGACGGGTGCACCGGGACTCTTCCCACGGGTCCTCGTTGCTGGTGACTCGGGCTGTGTCTACATCGCTTCACGTCCGCCCTTGTTCCCGAGGAGCCCGTTCCAGAAAAGCCGGTTAGAACCTGAGGGGAGGGTGGTGCTCAGCGTCCCCGAGTGGGCACTTCATGGTCACCGGGAGGAGCCAGCCGCGAGCCCCTCCATCAGATTGAGCAGACGCTGCACATTCGCCTGCTCTCCCCGGTGGATTCTGGGTGGTTTCTGTGGCATGTGCTCCTGCCCGGCTTGGGGTCCTTCGCCTCCATCCCCACAGCCCCTCGCCAAGGCTCCTGCCGGTGGGGGAAGCAGCCTTGTGTGAAGGCCCATGTGGTGCTGGAAGCAGAAGAGCGGCTTCAGGGCCATCTGCACGCGGTCTCGGGGGGAACAGAGCGCCATGTCCCCAGATTCCTTCTGCTGCGTGGCCTTGCGTCTCTGCAGCGGGGCGGCCCCAGGCCTCTTTGGGCCGCAGGACAAGCCCGGGGTCCGACGGCGGTGGGGAACTCAGACACCGCGTGATCGGAGCCTGGAGAGAAAACCCCAGCCGGACGCGGCCCGTCGAGCAGGTGAGTTGAGCCAAGTGAGCGCGTCTACTTAGTTCCTCTGAACAGACCGGACTCCGCGGCCTCGAGAAGCAGAAACTGGCAGCCGGGACTGTGGGCGGGCAGGGGGCCACTGGGGGGGGCCGCGGGGGGACAGCTGTGTGGGTGGGGGAGGTGGCCTGGGAAGGGAGACCCGAGGTCCCATGTTCACAGCAGCGCGGTCTCACATGTAGGAAACCCTGAAGTCTCCAACGGGAAACCACCGTCAGCGCTGACAGACTCAGGAAGGCGGCAGAAGTCACTCACGTTTCAGATTAAGGAAACGATTCCTTTTAAAATGGCGTCAATGGGGCACCTGGGTGGCGCAGTCGGTTAAGCGTCCGACTTCAGCCAGGTCACGATCTCGCGGTCCGTGAGTTCGAGCCCCGCGTCAGGCTCTGGGCTGATGGCTCGGAACCTGGAGCCTGTTTCCGATTCTGTGTCTCCCTCTCTCTCTGCCCCTCCCCCGTTCATGCTCTGTCTCTCTCTGTCCCAAAAATAAAAAAAAAAACAAAAAAAACGTTGAAAAAAAAAAAATTTTAAAATGGCGTCAAAAAGAGTAAGACATTTAGAAACAAGTTAGGCCAACGAGACAGGAGACTTGTTCACGGGAACTACACCGTGTTACTGAACGACCACGGAAGGCGTTAATACGCGGACAGATGTCCCGTGTTCACGGCCGGGTGACGGGACGCCGCTAGGACGACAGTGTTCCCGAAATGCTGGTTCCTCTGCAGGTTCACTGCCATCACCCCCGAAGCCCTGGACGCTTTTTTTGTAGATACAGAAAAATACGTTCCAAATTTCATACGGCGTTTCAAGGGACCCGGAATACGCGAAATAATTTTGACAAGGAAAAAGTTGGAGGACTCACGCTTCTTGATTTCAAAATTCACTGCAAAATTACAGCAATAGAAACAGTGTTGTTCTGGCATAAAACACAAGTAGAGACGAGCGGATTGGAGGAGAAAACCCAGAAAGAAGGCCGCATAAACTTGGTCAACGGATTTCCAACAAGAGTGCCAAAACTATTCAACGGGGGAAAAGACAGGTTTTTCTTTAACAAATGGTGTTGGGAAAACTGGACATCCCCACGTGTGCGAGAGAAAGAGGCACCTTACGTGACACCCTTACGTGTCTCTCCCTTACGTGACACCATATGCCCAAATCAGCAGAAATGGGGTCAAATACCCAAGCGTAAGAGCTAAGACCGTAAGACTCTTAGAAGAACACACAGGAGAGAAGATTCGTGATGTTGCATTTGTGGTGATTTATTGGCTCTAACACCCGAAGCACAGGCAACTAGAAAAACAGATAAATTGGACTTTCACAAAAGGAAGCACTTTGGGGCGCCATCAGGGGAGTTAAAGAGCCCACAGAACGGGAGAAAACGTCTCCCTCACCTGATGAGGGGCCAACACTCAGGATCTGTAAAAACTGCTCAGCGACAAAGGAACGATCCCATTAAAAAATGGGCCAAGTCTGTCTCCAGAGACGACGCACAGATGGCCGGTCAGCGCCCGACTGGAACTCCCCTCACTCCTCACCAGGGGACACAGGACAATCGCGAGGTCCCACAACCATCAGAAGCGCAGCACAGCGAGCGTCGGCCGGGACGTGACGCCCAGGATGTGACGCCGACGGCCGAGCGCGTTGCCGGTGGGCGCGGGAGACGAACATCCCCCACGGAAACACAGGGGAGTCTCGGAAAGACCCATGTGGCCCAGCGATCCCACTCCTAGGGGTTTACGAGGTACTTGTAGTTCGTGAGCACGGCGGCCGCGAGGGAGAAGTGACCCCCGTGTGGCCTCCCCGGCATCGGCCCGCCCAGGGGACACCACAGCCACCTGCGCCTGCTCGTGCGGTCAGCTCTGCGGCGGGGTCCCTTCCCCGACCCCGTCTCTCCCTGGGGGGCCGGCCTCCCGCCCCTGGAGAGCGGCCAAGCCCCAGGTCTTGAGATCTGGCGCTTTGCAAAACTACGTTTCTCTGCAGACCAGAGGCGTTCCGCTCAAGCAGCAGACTCTCGTAATGGCTCATCTTGGGATCCGAGCAGATAATCCTTCCCGAGAGCCTGTGGAGGGGAAGTTAAGGCAAAAAGTTACTGCATTTCTGGGCTCCTCTTGCCAAAGGCACGAGGCCCCGCTTCTTATTGGTTTTCCGCGGGCAGGTTTATTATTGCGCTTCCTCTTTACTGCTGGTCTCGGTGGAACCAGGGCAGTTGGAGGAGAGAGTCAGATTCCCCACCTCCGTGCCGTGTGGTTCTTCCACATCGCGCGGCAATGCGGAGCCTCGGGTGGCAGAGGGCCGTCGGGACACGGGATGGGGCAGCCAGGCGGGGCGGTGGGGACCAGAGCTTGCGCCCCCCCTACCCCCACCCCCACCCCCACCCCGAGGGGACCCTGGTGGTTGCCCGGTGGACGGAGTCCAGCGTTGACGAGCCCGCGACCGTTCAAGAGCGTCCAGGTGTGGCACCCTCAGGTGAGAGCTCGGGTGTGTCCAGGTGGCTCTCGTGCAGCACACCCTCTGTCGCCCCGGATCCACTGTCCCCCTGTTCACCCCACTCCCTCCCCGCACCTTGACCTGCGGGCCGTGTGGCCGGGGCTCCCACCTCCTGCCTTGTGGTCAGGCCCCACCCGCGGGAGCCCCCAGAGCTGGGGGTGGGGAGAGAGGCTGGGTCATCCCTGCGGGCTGTGCCAGGGGCAGGAACTCTGGTCAACAGCCCAGGGCCACCGAGCCTGTGAGCCCTGCCATCTCTCCCGATCTTGCAGCGCTGTCCCTTCCCTGCCTCTCAGGCCCAGGGAAGCAGCTCCCGGGGGCTCCTGTCTGGTTTCTTAACTTCCCTGCTGGATCCTCCGAAAGGAGCCCCTTCTGTCACATGTCTTGTGTCTTCCTCTGAACCTCCGGGTGCTGTATTTCCTGCTGGGACAGGGACAGACAGCACCTGGATTAAACAAAACAGAGATGCCTCATGAATCCCTCCCCCGTCTGACAAAGAAATCAACCTCCCCCTCCAGTAAAGGGAACCATCTGTGCGTCTGTGTCTGGACTTTGCCCCTGAACTAGCATTTGGGACCGGATCACAAGGTCAGACAGTGCCCGCCTCCCACACCATTGTGGCCACGATGTGGCCCTTGTGCGGGCCTTTCCTGCAGGCTGGCCGAGGTCAGCTGAGGCCGGCGGGGCACAGAAGGGGAGGACGGGGCGTCTGGCCCAGGAATTCCCGAGAGGCGCATCCTGGGGCCGCGTGGGAGGTACGTGAGCCATCGGGTGGTCCCCAAAGAGAATGGAGGCTCCTCCAGAGGCTACAACAGGCTCCATGTGGCCACCCGTTCCACTAACTTGGGGCTTCCAGCTGGGCCACAGCCTGGGAGCTGGACACGGCAGCCGTGTGTGGGTGGCCGGGCCCTGTTGCCACGCCAGCTGCCACTTGCGGCCTCCTGAGCAGATGTGGCCCTCCCAGCACAAGAAGCCCTGGGCAGCTCCTGGTTCCGTGGGGCCCTGTGAGCCCCTGGGGGGCACCTCCTGAGCTTGTCCTCCCAGGGTGGCCCCGGGGACGCTGAGCCAGGCAGGGCCTGCTGTACAGGCAGGGGGGCTTCAACCCCCCACCTAGAACCCACGCATGGCTTTGGTGCGTGTCACAGGCACGGACTCCCCTCGCTGGAAAACGTAAATGACACGAAAGTGCATGGAGGAAAATGGGGGGCCTGTGCCCTCAGACCCCACCCATGAGTGGGCTGCCGATTCTTTTCCAGTATTTTGAATATTTTGCCTATAAATGTCACACGTGTCTAGGGCACAAAAGTGGGCCACGATACACAGAAAGTTCTTAGTTTAATTTAACTCTGTTCCACGAGCAGCATCCCGGTGAATGTAGGTCCACACCCTGTTTTAAAAAGCATTAGAGTATTTCATCGTGTGCACACCCCCGGGGGTGAAGTCACCACTGCTGTCTTGTTGGAGCCTGAGATGTCATCAGCGGGCTTCCCTCCTGGGGCGCCCTCGGTGTGGACCCTGGGCGCCACCTGGGCGCAACCTCGTGGGGAAGATACCTGCAGCTGGAAGGACACCCGGAGCAGCTGTGATGTTGTCAGCAAACCGTGTGTGTCCTGTCATTGCACTCCTGGACGCATCACCATGTCTCCTAACAGAAGCTGTCTGTCCCAGCACGCTTTGTCACAGTTCATTAACAATTCCTCACTCAAATGGAATGCTAGCCCACGTGCAGATCCTGTTCTAAACTGTAATTTAATAGTGGGTTCATTTGAACCGAGGTCCAGACAGACTCTATGTGTCATGTATGAACACCGCGTCCCCCGAGTCCCTCCAGATCTGGTCACGGTCCCTCCCTCTCCCACATCATGGGTTTCCACCCCCCAGGTCGACTAGCAGATGAAATCGTGCGGGGGGAGGGGGTCTCTGTTCCAGCGCCCCGTGTTCTCATTTTAGGCTCCCACACTCCTGCAGCTTGAAATGAACTCTAACAGCCGCGTCGTCTCAGGTTGATTTGTCTCTGTGACTACTTCACAGCCGAAGGTGGCGTCAGTCGTGTCGGGAGGCGGGTCCCGGCTGTCCACCTCACTTCCTAGGATGCTGAGGCCGTTCGGTGGTTCAGGTGGTAACAGTCTGCCCCCAGGTAGGTTTCACGGAAACTTCCACCTGAGGGTTTTAACATCCGCTGAAATGATCAGAACTGATTTTTCAGTAGGGTTTTGAAACTTGTAGTTCTCTCATTTCCTCTGATACTATTTGAGTTCTTCTCTTTATTTTTTAAAGTGGGCTTTTATACCCAGCGTGGATCCCAGAGCAGGACTTGAAGTCATGACCCTGAGATCAAGACCTGAGCTAAGGTCAAGAGTCAGGTGCCTAACCGACCGAGCCACCCAGGGTTCCCAGATTTGCACACTCTGGACGTTTCATATGAAGGTAATCGTACGGTACGTGACTTTTTGTTTCTGACTTCTTTCAGTCAGGATAACGTTTTTGGGTTTCACCCATGTTGTAGCATTATTAGCACTAATTCACTCACGTGGCTGAACAGTATCCCATCATGTGGGTAGACCACTTGTTAGTCCATTCATGGGTGACAAATATTTGGATGGTCTTCAAACGTCAGCTGCTAATTGTAGCGTTGGCAAGAATGCTCATGTACAAGTATCAGAGTGGAACTGCTAATCCTACACTTAACTCTTTGAGGAAATGCTCAGCTGTTTTCCACACTGGCTGCACCGTTTTACGTTCCCGTCAGCAGTGTTTGAGGTTTCCACTTTCTTCACACCTTTGCCGACACTTGTTACTTTCTGCTTTCAAAAATTATCACTACAGCCCTCCTACTGGCTGTAAACTGGAATCTCGCTGTTGTTTTGATTTGCTTTTCCCGGTGGCTACCGTGCTGAGTATCTTTTCTCGGCCATTTGTGTATCTTCTTTGGCGAAATGTCTGTTCAACTCATTTGCCCAATGTTTAATTGGGTTGTTTGTCTTTTGTTGTTGAGATGTAAGAGTTCTTGGTATATTCCGGATACTCCACCCGTATCAGAGTTATGATTTGCACACGCTGCCTCCATCATACAGGCTGTCTTCCCATTCACGATAGTGTCTTTGTTGTTGTTGTTTGAGACAGAATGCGCGAGTGAGGGAGAGGGGAAGAGGGAGAGAGAATCCCAGGCAGGCTCCGTGCTCAGTGCAGCGCCCGACGCAGAGCTTGAACTCCCGAAACCATGAGATCACGAGCTGAGCCGAAACCAAGAGTCGGACGCTTAACCGACTGAGCCACGCAGGCACCCCAATAGTGTCTTTTAATGCACAAGAGTTTTAGATTTTGTTGAAAGCCAGTTTAGTTTTTTCTTTTGTCATCTGTGCTTTTGGTGTCCTATCTAAGGATTCATTTTCAAATCTGAGGCCATGAGGTTTTCTCCAGAGAAATACATGGTTTTAGCTCTTAAATTTGGATATTTGATCCATTTTGGGTAATCTTTGTATGTGGAGTGAGATAGAGTTCCACCTTTCCTTGTGCATGGGTTATCCAGTTGTCCCCGCACCATTTGTTAAAGGGATTGTGGTTTTCCCATAGAATGGACTTGGAATCTTTGTCAAAAACCTCCTGACCCCTGATGATACGGGTTTCTTTCTGGACTCTCATCCTATCCCATTTGTCCATCATTGTGCTGATAGTGCACTTTTTTTTGATTACCACGGCTCTGTAGAAGCTTCGAAACAGGGAAATGTCAGTCCTCCAACTTGGTTATTTTTCAAGATTGTCTTAGCTATTTGGGTGGGATAACTTGCAATGACGTGTGCGTTTTAGGGTCTGGTTTCCCATTTTTGCCAAAAAAGGCCTTTGGGATGTTAGCAGACAATGCATTGAATCTGTAGATTGCTTTGGATAGTTTTGACTTAACAATATTAAATCTTCAGTGAACACAGGATGTATTTCCATTTATTTAGGTCTTTTGAAATTTCTTTCAGGTGTTTTCCATTTTCAGCATTCAAATCTTACACCTCCTTGATGAAATTTATTCCCATGGGTTTTATTATTTTGATGCAATAGTAAATGGAATAATTTTCTTAATTTTTTAAATATTTATTTTTGAGAGAGAGAGAGCATATAAGAATGGGGGAGGGGCACAGAGAGAGGGAAACAGAGGATCCAAAGCGGGTTCTGCGCTGACAGCAGAGAGCCCGATGGGGAGCCTGAACCCACAAATTGTGAGATCACGAGCTGAGCCAAAGTCGGATGCCCAGCTGAAGGAGCCCCCAGGCACCCTAATTTTTAAATAACTTCTGACTAGTGTGTGAATGTGCAACTGATGGTGGTGGTTTGGTCTTGTGTCCTGTGAGTGTGAGTGCTAAATTCTTTCACTGACCCTGGCAGTGTGTGTGTGTGTGTGTGTGTGGATTCTTTAGGGTTTTCCGGATACAAGATCAAGTCCTCTGCAAGTAGGAGAGACTTTTCTTCTTCATTTCCAATGTGTGTGTTTTATTTCTTTTTCTTCTCTATTTTTTTTTTCTGATTCGCAATACCAGAATGTTGAGTAGAAGTGGCATAAGCAGGCATCCTTGTCCTGTTCCTGAACTCTAAGAGTTTCATCTTTAAGCGTTGAGTATGATATTGAGTACGATGTTATGCAAAGCTTTTTAAAAAATCATTGATTTTTTCGTGGTACAATACACATACTGTAAAATTTACCGTCTTAATTTTAAGTGTACAATTCAGTGATATTAAGTACATTCATATTGTTATTACCAGCATCTGTCTTCAGACCTTTTTTTTTTTTAAATATTTATTTTTGAGAGAGACAGAGAAAGAATGTGAGCTGGGGAAAGGCAGAGGAAGGGAGACAGAGAATCCCCAGCAGGCTCCACACTGTCAGCACAGAGCCCAACATGGGGATCGAACTCATGAACTGTGAGATCACGATCTGACCTGAAATCAAGAGCCGGACGCCTAACCGACTGAGCCCCTCCCCCCCACCCCAAGAGCCCCTGATGTCACACTTTTTAATCTTTTTATATTGTGGATCTGTTAAGATATTATTGTAGCTGTAACTGTTTATAACACTTCTGTCCTTCAACCTTTATACTCCAGTGGTTAGCACACACCACCACACTGTATTTCTAGAGTTTTCTGAACTTGACTGTGTACTTGCCTTTACCAGCGTGCTGTCTATTTTCACATTTCTCACGTTGCCGGTTAGCATCCTTTTGTCCCGTGTGACGGGCGTCCTTCAGCAGGTCTTGTAGGCAGGCCTGGTGTTGATGCAGTCCTGAAGCTGTCGTTTGCATGGCAAAGCCTGTCTGGCCTTTATTTCTGAAGGACAGTGTTGCTGAGAAAAGTGTCCTGTTTCTGAGCTCACTGAATTTTCTTCTGCTCAGTCTAGATGATTCTGAAGCTTCTCTCTTAAATTCTTCACACCAGTCATTGAAATCTTCAGCTCCAAGATTTGTTTGGTTCTTTTTTTATATATATATAATTTATCTTTTAAATTTACACCTAAGTTAGCATATAGTGCGACAGTGATTTCAGGAGTAGATTCCTTAGTGCCCTTTGCCCATTTAGCCCATGCCCCCTCCCACCACCCCTCCAGTAACCCTCAGTTTGTTCTCCATATTTAAGAGGCTCTTCTGTTTTGTCCCCCTCCCTGTTTTTATATTATTTTTCCTTCCCTTCCCTTATGTTCATCTGTCTTGTATCTTAAAGTCCTCCTAAGAGTGAAGTCGTAAGGTATTTGTCTTTCTCAGACTAATTTCGCTTAGCATAACACCCTCTCGTTCCATCCACATAGTCGCAAATTGTTTGGTTCTTTTTTTATGTTTTCTGTTTCTTCTTTGACCACCTTCTTGTGACCTTGTACCGTTTTCCAGATTTCATTAAATTATTTGTATTCACTTGAATTAAATTATTGTATTCACTCTGAGCATCTTTAGAACAGCTACTCTGAATTGTCAGGCAGCTTCTGGGTCTGTTTCTTAAGGGCAAGTTACTGAAGGTTTAAACGCATTCCTTTGGCGAAGCCACATGTCCTGATTCCTCCTGATCCGTGTAGCCTTACGTGGTGTGTGTGCATTTGAAGCAGCAGTCACCGTTGTAGACTTCGTGGACGGACTTCAGGGAGGAAAGACCTTCCCTGGCAGATGGTTTTGGGGCGGTGAGGTCCAGAGCTGATGGCCAGGGGGTTGTGCCGTGACCCTGGGCCTAGGGGGCAGGGTGCCTGGTACGGAAGTGTGTGGTGGCACCGACTCCAGGATGGTCTGGTGACTCATTTGTTGATGTCGCTGGGGCCCACAGCGCTGACAGCCGCGTGGTCCTTGGTGAGTGTTGTCCCGGGGCCACAGATGCCGCGAGGGCTGCTAAGTCCCCAGTGGAGCCTCCAGGGCCGGCAGCAGCGACCGTTGGGGCCAGGGGTCTGTGCACACTCGGCTGCAGGCACGGCTGGAAGGGTGTGCACAGCAGCGGGAAGCGGTCACAAAGACGCCCAGAGTCGCTGGGCGGGGCACTTTGGTGGGGAACCAAAGTGCACAGCAGGTCCAGGAATTACCGTGGGCACGCTGGTGGCTGCAGGGGCCCCGGCCGTCAGTGTGCCCTTCCGCGGCCGCACGGTCTGCCCCTGGGCACGCGCACCACGGTGGAGCCGGTGAAGGGCGTCAGGCTGGCGGGCGCAGGTGCAGAGGCTGGTGCTGAGCGCACACACGGTGGCGGCCACCAGCCACGGGCTCTAGGAGGGGGTCGTGCCCCTTCAGTCAGTCACGCAGCCTGTGATGGCGTCTGGTGCTGGTCCTGGGGCTTTGGTTGGGCGGGGCCCCTGGGGGGCAGGGGGGAAGGGGGGAGGGGCAGGGGGAGGGACTCGGGCAGCTGGAGTCAGACGTGCAAGCACTTGTGTGGCAAGAGCTGGCGGAAGGTGCTGGGTCATCTGTGAAGCAGGTCAGTGGGCACCGCGCCGGCTTTTAAGATGTGCCACCTCCCCCCCAGTGGACCCAGCTGGTCCTGGGCTTCTCTGTTTTCAGAGCTTTTTCTGTTCTTTTTCTTTTTTTAATTTTATTTTTGAGAGAGACAGAAAGGGAGGGAGAGAGGCAGAGAGAGAGAGGGAGACACAGAATCCGAAGCAGCTCCAGGCTCCCAGCTGTCGGCACAGAGCCCGACGTGGGCCTTGAACCCACTGACCACGAGATCGTGACCTGAGCTGAAGTTGGACACCTCGAAGTTGGCTCAACCGACCAAGCCACCCAGGCACCCCCTGAGATTTTTCATTAGTGATTCACTCTCTTTGCTTGTCATAGGTCTCATCAGATTTTCTGTTTCCTCTTGAGTCAGTTGTGGTGGTTTGTGTGTTCTAGAAACGTGTGCACTTCACATCGGGCATCTATGTGTTAGTGTGCAGCTGTCCACAGTATTCTCACAGGGTCCTTTTGTCTCTGTAAACAGTAATAGGTAAACAGTCATTTGCAGTCATTCCTGATTTCTAGGCCGGGATTTTTATATGCCCAATGACTTTTGATCCGTTACAACAGCCGTTGTTCTTTTTGATGTTTGAATGAACTCCCCCCTGCCCAGCAGGATCCCTCGTGCGGCTCCTGTGTCCTGCTGACACAGTTCCCTGACCTTTCGTGGAGGCCTTGCCTCATGAAACCTCAAGATGCCCCAGGCTGGTCACACACACTCCCCGCCTCGACCCGGGATCAGTTCTTCAGAGCCAGACGCCACGCGTGTGCGGTCCCTCTAGCTGCATCGCCCTGTGGTTAGGCTGTTTAATCTTTAGGTCTTGACGCCTTCACGGCACCCCCTAGACGTGGCCGGACTTCTCCTTCAGTACTTGGTCTTTGCGGTATTTAGCACGAGGTGGCTGGCGATGGCCTGTTAAGGTCTGGGCCTGCTACTCCCGGGGATGATCTGACTCCGGGCCTCGGTGACGCTCGCCAGGCCGGACACCGGCTGCAGTGACGGAGGTAGACGGGGCACGTGGGGGGCTCAGTCGGCTGGGTGTCCGACTTCGGCTGAGGTCATGATCTTGCGGTTCGTGAGTTCAAGCCCCACGTTGGGCTTGCTGCTGCCCGTGAAGAGTCTGCTTTGGGTCCTCTGCCCCTCTCTCTGCCCCTTCCCCACTGGCGCTCTCTCAAAAATGAATAAACATTAAGAAGGAGGCAGGGCCTGGGGTCGTCGTGATGCTACTGAGCCCCGACTGCAGCTGTGTTTGCTGTCAGTACTCGGCCTTTTCAAGCACGCAGAGAAGGAAGAGTAACAAAAAGCCCTGTTTTCTTAAGTCAGCAAGAACTAGGTTGAAGTCTTGCAGCTAAGAGTCCAAACTTAAAAAATGATCTTCTCCAAGCTTTTCAGGATTTTTGTCCCCGACACCTGTTACCATGACAACCACACATATTGTGATGAGTTAGTGCCATGAATCCAGGAGGTGAAGAGGAAGCTTATGGGATTTGTCTCCCCCCAAGCTTATACGTTTCAGTGTTTCGAGATTAGATCTCCCAGTCATTATAAAGTTCTGGATGTTTCCCCGAGCAAGGGCAGCCTTGGGCGGGGGGGAGGGGTTAAACCCTGTATGTGCAGGCAGCAGTGCAGGAAGAATCCAAACAAGTGTGTCTACACTGGCCTGGGATATCTTCCTAACTCCTGGGTGTGTTTACTCTGCTTTGGGATTTTCCCCTCGTTCATGACCAGGGATGTCTCTCTAATTCCATGGGTCCGTCTACACTGGCCTTGCAGATCTCCCTCATTCCCAGGAGTTGCTATACCGAACTGGTATGTTGCTGTAATGCCCCAAAGGTTTCTTTCCTGATTTGGGCTGCCTTACTAATTCCCCACTTTGTCTAAACTAACCAGTGATACCCCCTAATTCCCTAGAGGTGTCTGCTCTGAACAGGTTGCGCTCCGTAATACGCAGGCATGTCTCCCCTCGCCTAGGCTGTCACCCCATCCCCCCCGTGTGGATCCACCTGTACTCGGGATGGCTCCCTAATTAGTCCCTGATTAGTCCACCCTGCTGTGATGTGTCTCTAATCCCCCAGGTGTATTGCTCCGATATGGGTTGTCTGATCCCCAGGTGTGTCTGTGCTCACTGGGGATGTTGGGGATGTTTCAGTAACTCCCTGTATGTGTACACTCTTCCAGAATGTTTTCCTAGCTCTCTGGTCTGCCTATCCTGACCTGCTATGGCCGCCTAATTCCCCAGTGTGTCTACTTTGACCTGATGTCTTCCTAGTTCTCTAGGTGTGTGTCCCTGACCTTGGAAGCCCCCATAATATTCCAAGTGTCTACACTGACCTGAGTTGTTTCCTTAATCAGCAAACGTGTCTGCTGTGGCATGGGTTTTCTCCCTAATTCCCCATTTTTACACACTGACCCGGGACATGTTTCTAGCTGTCGAGATGTGTCTCCACTGACCAGGGACGCGTTCCTAATACCCCAGCTTTGTATACTGTGTTCTGGGATCTTTCTCATATTACTCAGTTCTGTCCCCCTTGAGTTGGGACAGCTCATTAGGACCCCCGTTGTGGCTACTCTGTCCCTACTTCCAGTGGATGTCTGACCTGACCTGGTGTGTAACAGACATCATCTAGGTGTGCCGTGACCCCTCACGGCTCTCTTACCTTTATTATGTGCACATTGCTTTCTGATTTCTTTCTCATTACCTAGTTGTGCTATCGTGACCCGGGACATATCCTCATTTCCTCAGATTTGTCTACCCTAACTGGAGATAGCTCCGTAATTCCTGAGTTGTGTCAACACTGGCCAGGAATGTCTCCCTGATTTCCCAGGTGTGTTTACTGTGACCAGGATTTGTCTCAAATTCCACAGGTGTTTCTACACTTCCCTAGAAGGCTTCCGTGGTTCCGCGCCGGTGCACACATTGTACGTGACGTCCCTAGAACTACAGGTGTGTCCTCTCTGCCTCCCTGATTCTGTAGGTGTGTCTACTCCAATCTGGAACGTCTCTTACTCCAGCGTGTATCTGCCTTAAAGCTGGATGTCTCCCCAGTTCACGGTGTCCACACTGACCAGGGATATCTCCCTCATTGCCCAGCTGTGTCAACTCTGAGGATGTCTCCCTCATTTCTTAGGTGGGTCCACAATAGCCTGAGATGTCTCCCTAATTCCTCCTGTGTGTAAACAGGTCTTGGGATGTTCTGTTAAATCCCAAGGTATGTGTCCTGACTTGGGATGCCCAATTCCACAGATGTGTCAACAAGGACTCGGGATATCTCCTTAATTCTCCTGTGTGTCTACTCTGACAAGGGTTATTTACCTAATTCTTCGGTTTTGTCTGCAGTGAACTAGATGCCTTCCTAACTGCCTGTGTGTTTACACCGACCTGTGACACATCTCGAGTTTCACAGGATCGTATACCCTGGCTTTGGATGCCTCCGTGACTACTCAGGTAAGTCTACTCAGACCCGAGAGGCCAGTCTAATAACACAGGTGTGTCTCCACTGATCTGGGATGTTGGTGTAAATCCCAAATTGTGTCTTCCGTGACCTGGGATGTCTCCCTAGTTCCCAGGGTGTGAATTCTAACCAGTGGTGTTTCCCTAATTTCTCATGTGTGTATCCGTGACCCGGGATGTCTCCATAATTCTCCTTATGTATCTACCATGATGGAAGATGCCAAGCTGTTCCTTAACTTTGTCTTTGACCTCAGATAGCTCCCTAATTTTGCCCAGGTGTGCCTACCCAAACACGGATGTCTACCTGATTACCCGGACGTGTCAACTCTACCACGGATAATCGCATGATTCTCCACTTGTAGCTACACTGACCTAGGCTGTTTCTCTCTTTCCCCACGTGTGTCCAACACAGGTTGGTTGTCTGCTCAATTCCCTGGGCCTGTCCACACTGATGAAGGGTGTCTCTCTAATTCCTCAGGTTTGATCACTCTGAATTGGCTCGTATCCCTTCTTTCCCGTGTGTTTACCCTGCCCGGCGATGTCTCCCAAATTTGCACACGTGTCTACTGTGATGTGGAATGTCTCCCTAATTCCCCAGGTTTGTGTTCACTGACCTGACCTGGGATGTCTCCCTAATTCCACAGATGTGTCTACACTGACCTGCAATACATCTCTGGTTATTCAGGAGTTTACCTTATCGTAGGATGTCTGCCTAATTTCACAGGAATTTCTATACAGAATGAGAATGACTCCCTAGAACCCCAGGTGTGTCTGTTATTACCTGGGATGTTTCTCTTAATTCCTCAGTTGTGCTTACACTGACTTGGGAGATCGCCCAAATCCCCCAGGGGTGTCTACACTGACCTGCAATGTTTCCCTAATCCCCCAGGTTAATCTACTCTTATCAAGGATGTCTAATTCCTTCATTTCCACTTTGATCTTGGACATCTCCCTAATTCCCTAGTATTTCCTACCTGACCTGGGATGTCTCCCTAATTCCCTGTTTGTGTCTACTTTAATGTTAGCTGTCACTCTAAATTTCCGGGTATTTCTAATTACCTGGGTATCTCCCTAATTTCCCAGGTGTGTCTGGGATAGCTTCTCATTGTCCAAGGGGTGTTTGTATTGACCTTTGATATCATCTTAATTCCCCAGGTGTGTCTACACTGAACTAGTAAGTCTATAGTTCCCTCGGGTATGTCTGGTTTACCCGAAAAGTCTCTCTAAATCCTTTGGAATATCTATACTGACCAGAAATGTTTCCTTAATTCCCAAGTTGTGACTACACTGACCTTGGATGACTTCTAAATTCTCCAAGAATATCTATATTTACCTAAGATGTCCCTTGATATCTGCCTAAGATCTCAGGTTGCCTACCCTGACCGGCTATGTCTCCGTGATGAACCCCATGCGTCTGTTCTGACCTGGAATCCAGTTCCCGGTTTGGTTTCCTCGGGCTTGGGAATCTTCCTCGTTCCCCAGGTATGTTGACTCTGACATTGTATGTCTCCCCCAAGTACTAGGTGCATCTTCCCTGACCTGGCATGACTTTCTATTTCCCAGTTTTCTACACTGACACGAGATGTCTCTCTTTTCCCTAAAATGTGTTTCCTCTGACCCAAAACGTTGGAGCTGGCCACCAAGAGGATGTGACCACCAGCTGATGCATGAGCTACTCCAGGCAACTGGAGACTCGTCACCCTCCCCACCCCCCGCTCATTAGCATGTACCTTCTGCTCGCCTTCTCTGCTTTGTTCTCAGAAGCTGCCCCAAGGACACAGCCTTCGATGGACGGATCATGATGTGGTGTTGAGACCATCTAGATGTAATATGTGACTGAACCCAGTTAAGGTCTCTATTTAAACTTTCAGGGTTTGGCGAGTGGGTGAAGAGATCTACCCAAGACAAGCCTTGAATGTAAGTTCTCTTGCTTATTAAACCCGCCACCTACCAACCTGGAATGATCTGCCTCTTTCTTTGTCTCTCTCTGCCCTCCAGGCAGGAATGCTGGTCTCAGATTTCACCTGGGAAGCTCCCAAGGTTGCCACCCGGACTCTCCAGGTGGGTCTAACTCTGACCTTGGATGTCTCCCTAGTTCTCCAGGGAGTCTCCTGTGACGTACGAGATCTCTTAATTCTCCCTGGAGTGTGTCCACTGATCTAGGTTGTGTCCATATCTCCCCAGCTGTGTCTACTGTAATGTGGGGCATCTACCTAGTTCCCCAGATGCGTCTCCTCTGGTGTGGGTGTGGCTCACATTCCCCTGATCTAGTCTAATTCCCTAAGAGTGTCTGCCTTGACTCGGGATGTCTCCCTAATTCCCCACGTGTGTCTATACAGACCTGGGATATTGCTCTCAATCCCCAGGTGTGTCAGTTATGACTAAAGGTGTCTTATTCCCAGATGTGTCTATGCTGCCCATAGGTGTGTCTACTCTGACATGGTGTCTCTTCATAGATCCACACGTGCTTTTATCCTGAGTTGGGTGTTTCCGTATTTCCCTAGGCATGTTTACACTGACTTCAGATGACTCTCTGCTTTCTCAGGTGAGTCAACACTGACTAGGGTCTTGTGTGCCTTCTCTGACCTGGTGTATCTACGGAGAACCCCGGGTGTTTTTGCTTTAACCTTTTTTTTTTTTCCCTCTCTCTGTAAAGATGTGTCTACCCTGATCTCTAATATCCCACGTTTGTCCATCCTGGCCTGGAACGTCTACTTTTCAAGAGCGTCTACCCTGACCTGGCTATCCCGCTAGCTCCCCAGGTGTGTCTATACTTGACTCGGTTGTCTACACCACTTTGGGACGTCTCCCTAATCGTCCGGGTATGTGTTCTCGAGAGCTAGCTCCTTAATTCTAGCGGTGTGTCTACTCAAACCTCACGTGCCTCCCTATCGCCTTGGATTTTCTGAAATATCTCCCCGATTTCAGGTGTGTCTAAACTGGTGGGGAATATATCTAATTCTCAGAGGTGTTGACTCTGTAATAGTTCGCCTTTCTGAGTCTGCAGGGGTGTCTCTCCTGACCAGTGAGGCCTCTCTAGAGCCTCGTGTGTGTCTACACTGACTTGGGATAAGTGTCTAACAGTGCCAGAGGATCTGAAGTGGAACGGGTCATCTCCTTAAGTCCCCCTGAGTGTCTACGCTGCCTGGGATGTCTCCCTAATACAGCAGGCATGTCTACACTAGGACTACCCTCTAATTCCCCATGGGTGTCTACTCTGACCTTGATGTCTCAGCATATCCCAAGTGTGCTTACATGGTCTTTGGAGGTTTCGCTAATACCCCAGGTGTGTCTGTCCTGACATGGGTACTTCCTTACCTCCCACAAGGGTCATTCTAACCTGGGATGTGTCCCTGGTTAACCGAGGATGTCTACACAAAACTGAGATCTCCCCCTCCTTCTCGGGCTACGACACTGACATGGGCTGTCGTCTTATTTCCATGGTTCTGTATGCGCTGACATGGCATGTATCCCTGACACAAGTGTGTCTGTGCTGACCCGGGATAGCTTCCTAATGGCACACGTGTCCGTCTCAAACCCGGGATAACTCCATACACATCAGATGTGTTTACTCTGACCTGGCATATCCTCCTCATTCCTTACTTGTGTCTACACTACCTGGGCTATCTCCCCAGGTGTGTCAACACTGTCATTAGGTGTCTCATAGCCCTGTCTGCGTAGCATGGTTTGGGATTCTCCTAATTCCCCAGGTGTGTCTACTCTGAACCGGACTATTTCACAAATTCTGCTTGTGAGACTACACTTAGAATTCATATTAATTTCCCAGATGCATCTTCCGTGTCCTGGGGCATATTGCTAATTCCAGAATGGGTCTTCCCTGATCTTATTTATCTGCTTAATCCTCCGGGTCTGTGCACACAGACCTGGGAGGTCTCTATGAATTCCCAGGAGTGTCTACAGTGACCTTGGAGGTGTCCTTAGCTTCCCAGCTCCGTGCCTCGGACCTGTGTGGTCTTCCTGGGTCCCGGTTGTGTCTGCAGAGCTTAGCGTCTTCCTTTCCCCAGGTCAGGCCACACCGTCCTGGGAGGCCTCCCTACTTTCCCAGCGTTGTCAACACTGACCTGGAACGTGTCTAAGACCACAGATGTGACTACTGTGACCTAGGATGTCACCGGCGCTTCTGCTCTAACCTGTGATGTCTCCCTGTTCCCCAGTTCTGTTGATCTTGACATTGGCGGTCTCCTTAATTACACTAGTGCATCTACTCTGACCTACTGATGGCTCCCTGACTCCATGGTATGTCACACTAAGAAATGAGGTCTCTTCTTACCTGGCAGGTCTGCGTGCTTTCCCGTATGTCTCTACTCAGACCTTGGATGTCTTTTGAAATCTCCAGGTAGGTCCGCGCTGACCCGGGGTATGACCCTCATCCCTCACGAGAGTCTTCACTGACCTTGGATTTCTTCCTGTCTCCTCTGGTGTGTCTTCTCTGTCCAGATAGGTCTCCTTAAATCCACTGGTGTGTCTGTTGTGACCTGGGTTGTCTCCTTAATTTCCAAAGTAGATCTCCGCTGACCTTGAAATAGTTTCCCCACGTTGGTCTAAACTGACCTGGGAGGTCTCTAATTCTTAGTGCGGGTCTTTTGTGACTTGGCATATCTAGCTGTTCCCAAGGAGTGTATATCCTGACCCGGAGCGTAGCCAGAAGTCCGTAGGTGTGCCTCCACTGACCTGGGCTGTCTTTATCCTTTCCTGTGTCTTCTCCGACCGTTATCTCACCAGCACTCTTACAGGGCATATGCCCTGGGTGGTCTTTTTCTCCATGTTTGTCCTAACCTGGGATATATCTCTGATACCCCAGGGGTATCTCCCCTAGCCCAGGATGACTCCCTAACCCCCAGGTGTTTCTGCCCTCGCCTGGGTGTATCCGTGATCACTTGTGTCTGTATCCTTAACGGGATTACCTTCTAATTCTTCGCGTGTGCTTGCTTTCACCTAGGACGGCGCCTCACTTGCACAGGTGTGTCCACTCTGACGGAGGCTCTAACTCCTGGTTTGCGCCCAGTTGCCCAGATGTGTCTCTGCTGCCTTGCGAAGTCTCGTTAATTTCCAATTGCGTTCTTCTGCGTGGCATGTCTCCCTTCTCCCTAATTCTCCATGGGTCTCCTCTGACCTAGAAGTCTGAATTTTTCCCTGTTTTGAATCTGGCTAGAACATGCCCCTCGTTCCCCAAGAGAGTCTGCGCTAATCAGTGAGGTCTCCCTAATTGAGGGAAGTTTATGTCTAAAGTTCCCTCAAATATCTACGGATGTCACTGCCTCGGTACGGCAGTTCCCCAAGTGTGTCTACACCGGTATGTGTCTGATTCCTGAAGAGGATGTCCGCGTGATGCCCAGCCGTGTCTGCCCCGGACTGGGGTTCTCCTCAGTTCCCCAGCAGGGCCTCTCTCAGTGCTCAGCTGCCTCTCTTGCGGGGAGGCCTCCTGATTGTCCAGATGGGTCTGCCCACACCTGCGCCGAGGCCCTTATTTTCCAAGACCGACTTGCCTGAGTTGCTGTCCTCTCGGCAGTGCCCCGGTTGTGTAAACACTGACCTGGGATGGACACCGACGTCACCAATGAATCTAAGCTGACCTGAGGTGCGTCCCCACCTCACCAGGTGTGACTGTTCTACTAGGACTTTACTGCCTCTCCAGGAGCGTCTTCTCTGAACGGTGATGCCTACTTCCTTACTTGGGAGGTCTTTTCTCTTGTGTGGGATGTCTATTTCCCAGGTAGGTCGTCTTTGAACTCGGCGGCCTCCTTACTAACCCAGGTGTGTCTATACTAATTTTCCAGCTGGGTCTCCACTAGCCTTAGATGACCTCCAGTTCCCTAGTCATGTCTACACCGATTTTGGAAGTATACCGATTTCTTCGGAGGTCTACGATTACCTGGTACACTGCCTGATTTCCCAGTGGCATTAACTTTGAGCTGGCATATTTCCGTAATTCCTCAGGTGCATCTACACTGACGTGTCATTTCCCAGGGGCGTCTTCTCTGACTCGGAGGTATCTCTGTTTCTGTGTGTTTGCCTTCTCTTATCTTGGATGTCTTATCACCAGGTGTCTCTACCGTAATCTGGGATGTCCCCTAATTCCAGCATCCACCCTGATCTGGATGTATCCCAAATTCCTCAGGTATGTCTACCCTGACCTGGGGCATTTCTCTAATTCCCCAGGAATGTCTACTCTGACCAAGGATATCTATTTCCTAGGTGGATCTAGACTTAACTGGGCTCCTCCCTAATCCCCCAGGTTTGTCTACGTGAACTTATGTCTCCCAAGTTCCCCAGGCAGGTCTACACCAACTTGGAATGTCTCCCTAATCCACAAGGTACTTCTCCTTTGGCCTGGGATTGTCTCTGTCACCAGGTGTGTCCTAGACTCGATTATCTCTTGTTCCCGGGTGTTTCTGTAGCAACCTTGGACAGCTCCCCAGTTCCTCAGGTTTGCCTAAACGGACTTGAGATGTTTCCTTAATACCCAAAGTGTGTCTGTCCTGGCTTGGGATGTCTAATTCTCCAGGTGTGTTTACCCTGAACCGGGACTTTTCACTAATTCCTCGGGTGTGTCTGTCCACCCAATTAATGCCAGTGTGTCAGTGCTGATCTGTGTGGTCTTGTTTTCCAAGTGTGTCTTCGCTGACAAGGAACGTCTTCTCTGTTCCCCTGAAATGTCAACCAGGGATGCCACCCTAACTCCCAGCTGTAACCGTCCTGAGCCGGATTTTCTCCCTAATTCACAAAATGTGTCTACTCTTGCCTGGCATCTATCTTTATTTCCCCATATGCCTCTACTGACCTCATAGGTCTCCCTAAAACCCCAGGTGTGTCTACACTGACCTGGGAGGGCTTTTTTGGGTGTGTGTAGTCTGACCAGAGAGGTCTCCTGAGTCTATGCCGAATTGGCCTGTCTCCCTGGTTCCCAACAAATGTCTACATTGTCGCGGGAGGTCTCCCTTAGTCCCCGTGAGTTTCTCTGCTGGGTCTACTCTGACCGGCGAGGTCTTGTCAACCCGACTTGGGAGGTCTCCCTAATTCCCCATTATGTCTACGTTGACCTGAGTTGTCTCCCTAGCTCCCTGGCTCTGCCTACTTTGACCTTCGATGCCTTATTCCCCAGGTTTGTCACTTCTTGCCTGGGATGTCTGCCTAGGTCTCCAGGGTGTCCCCCTACTGTAGGATGCCTTCTCACCCCCCTGCTTCATCTGGTGTATCTGCACCCACGTGGGATGTCGAGTTCTGTAGGTGAGTCTACTAGAAAACTAAAATCCAGAGCGCTTTACTTGAGCTGAGTATTTTACTGAGAAACCAGCATTTTGGAAATGGGGACACATTCAAACGGCAAGTGGCTACGAAGCGGCTCTCAGCTGTCACAGGCCTGTCTGTAAAGCAGGAATGTGCAAGTCCAACACTTTCCATTGTGACTGGAGTTGGTGACTGACATGGCTTTTCAGTGCATCAGCTTACTTGAATATAGCTGATTAGCTGAGAATCTGTAAAGTCATGCTGACTCGAAGAAAGCTCAAGTGTTGTTTAAAATTGGAGTTATTAGCATTTTTGGAATCAGGACAGTTTGAAAATCTGGTTAGGTGACTATGAGTCTGGTATGGGGGCATACCCAACCTGTGGTCTCCACTTGTTTTATTTTTATTTTTTTTTTCAACGTTTTTTATTTATTTTTGGGACAGAGAGAGACAGAGCATGAACTGGGGAGGGGCAGAGAGAGAGGGAGACACAGAATCGGAAACAGGCTCCGAGCCATCAGCCCAGAGCCTGACGCGGGGCTCG